>NW_027281331.1:0-50000 GCF_046629955.1 Centroberyx affinis
GTGAGGTTGGCAAAATAAGCAGATGTGGAATTTTTAACTTCTGCATTATAGCGTTTGGTTACATTTGGATGTTAATGTGATAATGAGAATACTGTGATGAGGACATGGGTCATATGAACAGATTGTTTTGCAGTAAAGGATACTTGGCTGGAATGGATTATTCTCATAATCAGAGTAAGGGAAGACATTAATAGGCTATACAAGTAAATATGTGGAGTTGTTGTTTTCTTAATTTCTAAATCTTATTTGTCACAGATCTGGTGATAATTAGGTATGAAGTATTATTAGGTGTTAGGGGTATGGTTTGGGTTAGATCGGTATGAAACAGAAAAGACACAAAAGCACACAAATACACACAAAAAACATGAAAACGTGATGCATTTGTCACCATGTCAATAATGGTATTTATTGGTAAAGCACAATGGAAACAAACAATTACTGTAATATATTGTGAAAATACAGATTCATAGCTGTAAACGTAAACAAACTACTGGTTTGACTTCAACCACTACAGATATGATGAGCAACACTTCAAAACTGTCTAAATTTCCTTGTTATTATTTTGTATATGCTACATCGGATCTCTTGTGTTTTGATACCATAAATTATTGGATGCAATAAAGGAGGAATGGCAACAAAGTTCATAGTTATAAATATATTTACCGCTCTTGGAAGACTAAGATTTAAACGATTATAAATTACAGCAAAAAAAGAAGCCGCAGAGAAATTAATAAATGTCACCAGGTGAGGAGTGCATGTGCGTAATGCTTTCTTTTGAGACTCCTTTGAGGTTTTAAGGCTGACCATTAAAATATGGATATATGAAAGAACAACTAGAAGAAAAGGTAGAATAATCAGACAGAATATTAAAAATAGACCATAGACATTGATAAAAGTACTTTTTTCACAGGAAAGATTCACAACTGCAAGGTTATCACATAAAAGCTTATCAATTGTGTGTTTGCACAGTTGAATTCTTGAAGTCAGATATACCTGGACTGCTATAAATGAGCATGGAATTAAATATACAACTGCCAGTAAAAGCTTGACTTTAGTAGGTGTCATTATGGAGTGGTACTGCAAGGGCTTACAAATAGAAACATATCTGTCATAGGCCATCAGAGTTAAGATGCAATACGCCCAGCAGCCATAGACATTGCTGAAAAATACTTGTGTTAAACATCCTATAAGAGAACTTTCCTGCTTTTCCATGAGAAGATATTTCATGACAGGTGGACAGACAGATGAACTACCTATCACTCCACTTATGGCCAAGTTGACCAAAAGGATGTACATAGGTCTGTGAAGGCTCGACTCAATACAAATAACCAGCACAAGAAAAAGGTTAATACACAATATTGACATGTACAGAACAAAGATGAATATGAAAAATGCTAAATTATATGGACCAGGTGGTCCATATACTGTGAAGATGACAGTGACTGTGGAAACTTCATAGTGGGACATTAAAACTGTCACACCATTATACAAACAAACATTGATAACAGCAGTAATCTCAAACAATTCATTTAGAGCACAGATAACTGACATTTCCATCCACCAGCCAAAGTGACTGATGGATTTCAAAATATACAAGTCTGTTTCACTGGTTTACCAACCTATTCTCATTGTCACGATGCAGAAAAAAAACTCTAGAAGATTGTTGGTTACCTGCTAAATTGGCTGGTAAAATAGACAAATTTACCAGCCACAGCCAAAATGTATCAGCATTTGTCTGTTGACTGGTGTTAATTTCCCAGTCTGTGTATTTACCAAATGTTGTGATTTATTTGAATATAGGTTTGATCCCGATCCCCTCCTCCTCCTCTGAACTTGGATCAGGTACTTCCCTTTTATAGTGAAGCGATTTCTATTCCTGGCTTTTTTCCTTTGGGCTTCTGACATCAGAATAGCATTCAGTTATTCAGTAACAAACTTACTGGATACACAGGTAAAGTTAAGAAGAATACTTTTTGACAACTTGCCAACCTTGAGTGTACTCAGAGTTTTTCAGCTGATGTTGCTATATGCTGTAAAAAAAAAGAAAAAAAAAAAAAAGAATAAAAAACAGTTTGTCCATAGTATTTGCAAAAGTATTCACAAAACCTAGAATTACAAAAGCACTGTCATATTCTTAGCATGCACAGCAGTCACATCACTTTAGTTGCACTGCAGCAGATTACTTTGCAAATGAACATTTGCAAAGTTACCATGCCAGATTTAGTGAATTAATTAAAGCGGAATATGAAAAAAAAAAAAAGATTTAAATGAAGGTCTGGATCTGTACAAGATCGATAAAGCTAGTCTATGTCGAGATATGTGAACTAGGAAAAAAAACAATCCACAAAAATTGGAAAGCTTTTGTTACTTTCTTCCCTGGCGTGAAATCAAAGCAAAGACGCCACCAGTTTTTAGGTGAAACAAATTTTGGCACAATTTCTAATGGTAAAAGAATGTTCAAAACAGTTCAGGGGATTATAAAGAATGAAAGTGTTTGTTCATCAAAATTTGGAATAATATCAGAATACATTTTCATTATGTTGTGTAAAGATAAGGTGCCTCTAGCACCGTATGCCTTAAAAGCGGGTCGACTATACAAATATTTTGTGTTCCCCATAGTGATAAAAAGATCAATACATTTCAACAAAGTGAACAGCTGGCACACGGCAGGAGATTTCTGCATTCAAAAACACAGGAGCGGCCAAGCCTTGATTTGTTGCTGTAATGACATCACTGACAATAGAGGTCAGCATTGGACCAGAAATTACACATAAACCCTTTGATCATGGCCAATCTAAATCAGCTCCCCTTATTCTCTTTAAAAGCCATGCGCTCGCCATGGTGCACTGACAATTTGGTGATGGGGAGGAGAGTCCAGACTGGCTTCTCCCAAGAGGAAACTTTTTAAGATGAATTCACGATTGTGGAGATACTGAAATCCTTGTCCAAGACCATTTCTTGCTATACGCAGGCTATTCAGGTGCGTTGGGTCCCCGCGACCGCTCGGGGGCCCTGTTGTGCCATTTTTTTTCTTTTCGAATATAAATGGACACTTTTGGTAACCAAGGTTCCTCATGTGTTGATCTAAAACACATACATTATAAGCTCACAATGGCTAAAATAAAATGCGTATGCTAGATAGATCAAAAAGCAGCTTTTCTTCCGAGAGCTCTTTGCTTTACAAGCAAACCAATTTCAAAGTCATCGTCAGATTCTCACGTATTGACGTACTACGTTGTTGATGGCCTTTGGACAGATTGCTGTTCAGTATCTCACAGACACGCTATGACTTATCCTTCAGGAAATGAAAAAAGAAAACGGAAGAAAGCCGAGGAAAAACAACGCTTGCAGAGCAGAGGCAAGACCTATTAATTAAACTTATAGCCTGTTTTTATGGAGAATGTATTTCTACCAGTCAGCACTCGGTGTAAAGTTACCTGAACCACTGGCTAGCTAAAATTAGCTAGGTATGAGCCAGCTATCTAGACCTAGCTAGCAAGCTAACCCTAACACGCATTACATTTTCAGAACTGGCTAGGCTAGCTAACGTGATCTATGGTATCATGGTATTACTGAACCTCATCTGACCACATCTGCATACTAGCTTTATGGTCAGAATTCTTATTGTCAGGTACTGACTCACGGCTAACGCCTCCGCGGGGAGAACGGCAGGCGAAGGTCTGTTGAAACATCTGACAATTTCTTTCTGCATTCAGCAAAAAACGCATATGAAAATATGACTGCTTTGCACACTCTTGGCATTCTCTCGATGAGCTTCAAGAGGTAGTCACCTGAAATGGTTTTCCAACAGTCTTGAAGGAGTTCCCAGAGGTGTTTAGCACTTGTTGGCCCCTTTGCCTTCACTCTGCGGTCCAGCTCACCCCAAACCATCTCGATTGGGTTCAGGTCCGGTGACTGTGGAGGCCAGGTCATCTGCCGCAGCACTCCATCACTCTCCTTCTTGGTCAAATAGCCCTTACACAGCCTGGAGGTGTGTTTGGGGTCATTGTCCTGTTGAAAAATAAATGATCGTCCAACTAAACGCAAACCGGATGGGATGGCATGTCGCTGCAGGATGCTGTGGTAGCCATGCTGGTTCAGTGTGCCTTCAATTTTGAATAAATCCCCAACAGTGTCACCAGCAAAACACCCCCACACCATCACACCTCCTCCTCCATGCTTCACAGTGGGAACCAGGCATGTGGAATCCATCCGTTCACCTTTTCTGCGTCTCACAAAGACACGGCGGTTGGAACCAAAGATCTCAAATTTGGACTCATCAGACCAAAGCACAGATTTCCACTGGTCTAATGTCCATTCCTTGTGTTTCTTGGCCCAAACAAATCTCTTCTGCTTGTTGCCTCTCCTTAGCAGTGGTTTCCTAGCAGCTATTTGACCATGAAGGCCTGATTCACGCAGTCTCCTCTTAACAGTTGTTCTAGAGATGGGTCTGCTGCTAGAACTCTGTGTGGCATTCATCTGGTCTCTGATCTGAGCTGCTGTTAACTTGCGATTTCTGAGGCTGGTGACTCGGATGAACTTATCCTCAGAAGCAGAGGTGACTCTTGGTCTTCCTTTCCTGGCTCGGTCCTCATGTGTGCCAGTTTCGTTGTAGCGCTTGATGGTTTTTGCGACTCCACTTGGGGACACATTTAAAGTTTTTGCAATTTTCCGGACTGACTGACCTTCATTTCTTAAAGTAATGATGGCCACTGGTTTTTCTTTAGTTAGCTGATTGGTTCTTGCCATAATATGAATTTTAACAGTTGTCCAATAGGGCTGTCGGCTGTGTATTAACCTCACTTCTGCACAACACAACTGATGGTCCCAACCCCATTGATAAAGCAAGAAATTCCACTAATTAATCCTGATAAGGCACACCTGTGAAGTGGAAACCATTTCAGGTGACTACCTCTTGAAGCTCATCGAGAGAATGCCAAGAGTGTGCAAAGCAGTAATCAGAGCAAAGGGTGGCTATTTTGAAGAAACTAGAATATAAAACATGTTTTCAGTTATTTCACCTTTTTTTGTTAAGTACATAACTCCACATGTGTTCATTCATAGTTTTGATGCCTTCAGTGAGAATCTACAATGTAAATAGTCATGAAAATAAAGAAAACGCATTGAATGAGAAGGTGTGTCCAAACTTTTGGCCTGTACTGTATATAGAAATAAAAATGATGCACAAGACATCTGGATTTTTCCATAATTTGATGTAATGGTGCAGCCATAAAAAATGCCATCTTGGGTTTGAATATTTCACTCAGTATAAGCAGTTACAGCTTCAATGATGCATTAGGGTTAGGGTTGTAGGGAACGAGCAGATACAGAATATATAACATTGTCCTACAGTATGGAAAAAGTATTTTTAAAGCTACTTAAGGGGAAATTTGGTAGGCAACACCTAGGGCTGTGACGGCATTACCGCATTACCGCAATACCCCGGTCATGACACCTACTGCGGGGTTCACCTCGTTAGTCATCACAGCTTTTTTTTTTGACGTTTTATTGTATACTTTATTACATAAAATATTGCAGGCATCTCATATTTCCTATAGCCTATCTTACAGTATATATCGTATAAGACAGTAAACAAACACAGATCTTGTACAGACCCACGGCATGTGTTCAATTCTATGTCCTGAAGCACTGCAACACGGTTAAATTGCCTAATTTCACTAACGTTACTTAATAACTGCAAGATGACGTCACCTACCGTTAAGGTTTGTAGGGCAGTGAAGACGAGTTACTGTCTGCAAATCCCTGTTACTAACTGTGGAATGTTAAGTTTCACTTTTGTTTTCACACCGGGAGACTCTGTGGACTAAGTTCAGTCTGCTGGTCTACTGTCTGTACATCTCCAAATTACAGACATGACAAGATGCGACATCAGGTGCATTAGAGATCAATTTAGATCCATTCCTTTACACTGACCAACTTTTGATTTTGTGCCCTGTATGGGAAACACTGCATCTCACAGTCAAAAACGCCCTCTAGTGGCCATCTGACGAAGTGAATCATCTCACTAAGTGTTACCTGACTGACTGAATGACTGACTGACCTGCATTTGCCTCGTGATGCCCTTGGCTGCGCCATGGGAAAAACAGCCTATCCATAGTATTCGCGAAAGTATTCACAAAACCCAGGGATGAAATCATCAGTCCCTCTCTGCAGCAGTCTTTCCGGACTTATTTCGGGTAGGATAGGCTTGTGTAAATCTGCTGAAATTATTTACAAAAACCAGTGTGTACTCAAAGACACCTTTGCTTGGCTCTATGTGGAGTAAGCTGGAGATCATGGGAGCTCTAGGATTGTTGATCTAAAATGGAGCGGATATAAGAGGTAATCTCTGAATTTCTCTACACACAGTCCACTTTAAGGCTAGTAACTTGAGAGTGCAAGTTGCAATTTGTTTCTGAGACAGTGACTACGTTTATATGGACAGCAATATTTTTATTAATTAGCTAGCAGGTGTTTAATTGCAAATAGGTGTAGTTAGGTGCAAATGATATGGCACTGTCTAGCTAGGTAATGCCGATTAGCTGGTTAGCTAACTAGCTAGTTCGATCCCTCTTTATCCGTGTGTCAGGCTGTCTGTATGAAACCAAACTAACTAGCTCCGGACAGGTGACATCAGCAGGTAGCCTCATTATCCTGTGTGGCACTTTTTTATTTTTGCTCAGGCCCCCTGGTGGTTAGAACCGGCACTGACTCCACATCATCCTAATGCAATTATGCTTACTCTGAATATGACTTTATTCAGGTTAAGGTAATAATTGTCTTAATCAAGTTAATATTAGATTATTGCTGTCCATGTAAATGTAGTCAGTGTTCTGGCCCGTAGGCAATGACCCAGAGTTTCCCTCCCTGGTATAGTACTGCGCCAAATCCTGTTTTGGAAGCATCTAAAACCAGACTGAAACGGTTAAAACCATTTTTTGAGAACCAATCCGAATACTGAGTACTTAATCAAGTGGATCGGCCGATCTGAGTACATTTCTTTCTTTTTTTTTTTTGTTAATTCTCTTTTTATTGATGGTTTTACATAAGGACAGAAACAGGCGAGCAGAAAAAGACCACAATTGATACAGACACTAAATGTACTCACACCTGTCTGCCAATTCCCACACCCCCAAGCATGTTCCCAATCTCATACACCCACATCCTAGCCCTCATCCCCCCTACACATGGACTGACAAACAAACAAAAAAGATTGAAAAATAATGCAGATAATGGAAATAAATAACATACTAAAATTAATACAGAAGAAATTAACAAGACATCCATGTGGACCTGTATACGCCCATGTTAGCACTATACAGTACATCGTAGAATTGCAAGCACCTTTGTGCATACTAGAACACATGTAGGGCCACACGTGAAAAAAACAATATATAATAAATGCATGCCTATTTACATAGAACCTTTAAGATGATACATCACATCAAACATTCTTAACAAGCAGGTCAAGGCTATATCCAGTCATGTCATAAAGGATAGGAAAGGAGCCCAGATTTTGTCATATCTGCTCACAAAGTCTATGATGCTATATATGACTCTTTCCAGTTTAGCTATTTTGGCAAGTGCATTAGACCAGTCTTGAATAGTAGGAGCAGAAGTGTCCTTCCATTTGCAGTACAGTAACTTTTTAGTGACTGTAAAGGCTATAGCCAACCACTTGCTATTAGGTTGATTTACAAGTCTGGAGAAGATACCAATTAGGCAAATTGTGGGATCTGGTTCTATGTGTGTTCTTGTTACTTCACTAACCCTTTGATAAACCTCAACCCAAAAGCTCTTAATTGTAACACAGTCCCAAACCATGTGCAGGTAGGTCCCTTCCTTAGCTGAGCATTTCCAGCAGGCGCCTGTTGGTCTGAGGCCAACCCTGTGTAGCTTGCTAGGGGTCCAATGGTACCGGTGCACTGGTTTGAGTTGTGTTAACTTCAGTGATACATCCTTAGAGACAGTGTGGGCCAACTCCAAATCTCATCCCACTCTTCTTTGGTAATGTCACATCCTAAGTCTGTAATCCACAGCCTCTTTGTGGCCTGAAAGTTTGATGTTATTTTGTCAATGAGTTCTTTATAGATTCCACGTGAGTTTATTTTAGATTGATCTCTTTCCAGTAAGCATTTGTCCCAATGTGATGCCAATGGAAGGTCTTTACTTTTATTCCTAAAAGCTTCCACTCCACTTCTTAGTTGGAAATATTTCCACCAAGGTAGTTGGACAGGAGAGATTGCTGTGTTCAATTCCATATATGATTTAAATCCAACATCTGTGTATAGATCAGCCACTTTGGAAACGCCACTTCCACGAAACTCCTTCCACTGGAGTGGCTTCTTTAAAGGGAAGGTTGTCACCATATATAGTCAATAGGGGGCGTACATTTATGTTAATGAGTGGCTGTACACGAGCATGATGGTGGTTTAGAACGTGTGGTATTTATCAAGGCAGGTTACTTACTGGTGTGTGTACACACGTTTGATAAATACCGATTTTTTTGTACTTATGCATTCTTTTTTTTTTTTTAAACATTTGTTTATTGATTTTATACATTTAACACATTATACATAACAACTGAACTCTTTATTATTCTAATAATAAAATATCACTTAAAAATAATAAATTAGCTGATAATCAGGTGAAAAAGGACAAACATTTACAATGGAAAGAAAAATTAAATAAGTAAATAAATAAAACCCTAACCCCTAAACCTAAAAAAACTTAACACTTCCAATGCCTCTTCAATGTCACCATTTTTAACAAATTCCAAAAACATCTCCCAAATGTTATAAAACTCAGAAGCTTTCTTTCTAACTATATAAGTGAGTTTCTCAAGAGCCAAACTTGATGTTAAATTTTTCAACCAATGGCCTAGAGAGTGGCAACCCACATTCTTCCAACACAGGGCAATCGAGTGCCTGGCTTGTAGTAGACATAGGTCAACCATTTTTCTTCCTCTATTAGATAGAGAACAATTGTCTGGATAAATGCTTAGTATACACAGTTTAGGACTTAGAGGTAATGGAGAAGAGGTAATTTGAGAGATATAACGTATCACCGAACTCCAAAACATTTGAATCTCTCCACATTCCCACAAGCAGTGATACAAAGTACCTTGATAAATATTGCACTTATAACATTGGTCAGGAATATTAGCATCAAATTTATTTAACTTCACCGGGGTAATGTACATTCTCATTATCCAATTATATTGTATTAATCTCAGTCGAGTATTGATGGTTTGTGTTTGGGCCTTTGAACATATTAAACCCCATTCACACTCTAAGATGTCTTCTTTTAAATCTTGTATCCACTCCTGTCTCTTACTTTCAGAGTTGTCTTTGTGGTTTTCCACCATTATATTATATAATTGAGTAACCCGTCCTTTACTGAAACAATTTCCTGTGGAAAATATCTCCAGTGTGGACACTGGAGGTTGTTGCACTGAGTTTTTAAGCATGTCCGAATAAAACTTCTAAGTTGCAAATACTTGAAGAAGTGTTTCTGTGGCAAGTCATACTTCGCTTTCAGCTCCTCAAATGACATTAGATTGTTGTCTTCATAGAGATCTAGTAGTTTAACTATGCCCTTACTTAACCATGTTTTAAATCCCATGTCATTTTTAGCTGGGCTGAAGTGTTCATTGCCCCAAATCGGTGAAAAACAAGACAACACCGGGGAGTCGCCCAGATATTTATGTACTTCATGCCAGACAACAAGTGTTTTTCATAAAAGGATTAACCGTGTTTTTCCTTAATTTCTTAAAGGGAGCAGAGTATAAAAAGCTATCCAACGCCAAACCCCTTGAGGACAACAATTTGTAACCAGGGAAGACCAACCTCTCTAGAAAACCAAAACATTGCAGCCCTCAACTGGGCAGCCCAGTAGTACCATTGAAAATTTGGTAGTTGTAACCCTCCCCTATCGTAAGGCAGATACTAAAGAGAAAGTCTAAGTCTTGGCTTCCTGTTACTCCAAATAAAATTTGAAAGCAGCTTTCTGACTTTTGGGAAAAATTAAGATGGAGGAGCTACTGGGATCGATTGGAAAACATATAAAAATGTAGGTAATATATTCATCTTAATTATATTTATTCTCCCCATTATAGACAGAGGCAATGAAGTCCATCTCGTGACATCTTCCGACACTTTAGCTAACATGGACTCATAGTTAGTTGAACTAAGGGTGCTTATCTCTGGTGTTATTTTAATACCCAGATAGATAAAACCTTCTACAGCATTTACAAACGGGTGGGGTATCGTTGGTTTTCTTCTCTCATGTTCATTTAGAAACATAATAGATGATTTATCTTTGTTCACCTTAAAACCAGAGAAACTACCAAATTGACCTATCAACTTTAAGAGGGATGGTATTGATTTCCCAAGATCTGATAGAAACACGATGGTATCATCTGCATACAGCGCAATATGATGTTCTAGGTCCCCTGTTTTAATACCACAAATTGAAGGGTGTGATCTTATTGCTATTGCCAATGGTTCCATGGCTATTACAAAAGGTAAAGGTGAAATTGGTGAGCCTTGTCCAGAGCCGCGCAAGAGCTTAAACGGTTGTGAAATCAAAGTATTTGTAGATACTTCTGCAGATGAATCAGCAAACAGAATTTCAACCCATCTACGAAAGTAGTCACCAAACCCAAAACGCTTAAGCACATCCAGTAGATAGGGCCATTCGACTCTGTCGAATGCCTTCTCCGCATCAAGTGACAAGATAGCAGTGTCAGGGGACCCTTCACATACATGAATTATACTGAGTACCCTCCTCACATTGTGGAACCCCTGACGATTTTTAACAAAGCCGTTTTGATCTGCGTGAATCATGGATGGCAGGACCCTGTCAAGTCTCATAGCCAAAGCTTTAGCAATGATTTTTGCATCAGAGTTCAAAAGTGAGATCGGTCTGTAGGAGCCACATTCTGTTGGCGTTTTACCTGGCTTTAGAATAAGAGTGATCAGGGCACTTCGTAACAAAGGAGGAAGGTAACCCTGTTTGAAGGATTCCACATACATATCTAAGAATGGGGTTATTAGTTTTTCTCTAAGTAATTTATAAATGTCTATTGGGAGCCCATCGGGTCCTGACACTTTACCGCCCTTCATGTTAAGAATGGCATTGGAAACATCCTCTAAATCCAGTTCCCTATCAAGCTCAAGTTTTGTATCTTCAGGGATACACAGAATGTCTAGACTATCTAGAAAAATGTTCTGGTTTACTGAATTCATTGGATATTCCGACTGATAGAGGGCCTTATAGAACGAAACGAAAGCATGGTTAATTTCCAATGGATCTGTAGTTATTTCCCCCTGTTCATTCCTAATTGCATTTATGGCTCTTTCTGAGTTAAGTTTCTTAATTTGCCAGGCTAGCAATTTACCAGGTTTTTCTCCCTGGTCATAGAAAGTTTGCTTAAGCCTTATTAGACTGTTTTCAGCTTTTAGTGTGGAAAGTTCCTCATATTCAGCTTTAAGGGCAAATAGTTCTCGTTTTGTTTGTACTGAATTGTCAAGGCTAGCCACTCTCTCCAATTCTTTGATTTCCGAGTCCAACTCGTTAATTTTCTGCTTGAATTTATTCGATTTGGAACTAGTGAAACTAATCATTTGCCCTCTGATATATGCTTTAAAAGCCTCCCACCTGGTGGCCGCAGATGTCTGATCCGTATTTATTGCAAAGTAAACACACAAATTTTATGAAATCAGAATCCTGTAACCATTTAGGATGCAAGCGCCATCTATAGGAACCTTTACTTAACTGTGAATCTTTGTAAAATAGTGAGGTGGGGGAATGATCTGACAAAACAATGCTATCATATATGCAGCTAGCTATATTGGGTATCAGAGAAGTGGAGATTAAAAAATAATCTATACGAGAATAGGTTTTAAACGATGATGAATAACATGAGTATTCCCTTTTAATTGGGTTTTGCATCCTCCATGGGTCGCACAGGTTCAGTTCCTTCATGAATTGTTGTATTTTCTTTCTACTTCGAGAATGAAAAGTATCCAACCCAGACGAACGATCAAGCATCGGGTCTAGGGTGCAGTTAAAATCGCCTGCTATCAGTACTTTACCTGGAAGGGAGGCAATCAGTAAAAATAGATTCTCAAAAAATGAGGGATTGTCATCATTTGGGCCATAAACATTAACCAAATTGATGTTTTCTCTCAAAAGGGTGCCCTGTACCACCAAATACCTACCAGCTTTATCAGAAATAATATTATTCACTTGAAATGGCACAGACTTGTGAACCAACACCATAACACCTCTAGAGCGAGAAGAAAAACATGATGCCAGTACCTGGCCCGGCCATCTCCTTCGTACCTTCAGTAAGTCGTCCCTAAGTAGATGAGTCTCTTGGATAAAAACAATAGATGAATCAAGTTGCTTAAGCCTAGTAATAACCTGTTTCAACTTAGTCATTTTAACCATACCCCTTACATTCCAAGAGGTGAATTTTAGTTCCTTATTTGAAATAATCTTAAACTAATGTTAAACCAGATTGTACAGCATATTATCAGCTCTATACTGTTGACAAACCTGTTGGTTCGTTGTGGAAGTTACCTTAAAAGTGTGCCGTCGTACGGAGTTATATTGTGAGAAATACAGACAGACAAATAAAATAACGAAATTCTGCCATAAACAAATCCCCTTAGCTGTCATCCCGAACAGGACAGCTTCTCACAACCTCCCTGCCTCCCCCTTATCTTGGGGTGTGATTAAGTGCAAAAACTGATCCAGTGCAAGCAAGGGAGCAGATAAACCAAACTAAGCTATCAGTATATCAATACACAAAAATAAACAAAACAAAAGAGACAGTTGTGTCTCCCGGCATCAAATTGATATTTTCACGGACAAGCATTTATGAAATAATCAAAGTAGTCCCTATTGTAGTACAGGTCTATTCCAGGGACACCGGCCGTATAGAGTGCATATCCACTTCTCACAAAGATTATAGGTAGTAGCTATTAGGGTGAACGTGGAAACGTGCACCTCACTGTTAATCTTAATGAAAATATCTGCCGTCATACGATAAGCTAACACTATAATAATAATAATAAGTAAAAATTAGGAAAACAACAATAAAGAGGTGAAAACGTTACCCTTTGCATTTGTAGGTTCTTGCATTGCGCTAGATAGTAGCGCTATTCTCAATAGTTCCAATTTAGCTCCTCTGTGCGATTTCTGTGCGCTGTATGCCCTGAACAAACTTCTCAGCGTCTGCTGGGGATTCAAACTCACGTGGTTGTCCATCAATCGTCAGACGAAGCTTGGCTGGGTACACTATTCCATAGCGAATGTTCAGGGATCTCAGTTGTTGTTTTACCCTGTCGAAACGCCTCCTCTGCCGGTGCAGCTCCGCCGATAGGTCCGGGAAGAACATGACCTCTTGTTCGCCGTACAGTACCTTGCCTTTGGTCCTGGCTGCTCGCATTACTCGGACTTTACCTTGGAAGTTCAAAAACTTCATAATGAGGACTCTTGGTGGGGGGGATCGAGTGGATTGTGCCCGACTGGGGAGCCTGTGTGCTCTCTCAGTGATAGGTGGTGTAGGAAAAGTTGCAGGTCCCAGTGCTTCAGGTAACCATTTCTCGAGAAAAGCGACTGAGTCGTTCTTTTCCACTTTTTCGGGCAAGTTAACCAGTCTAAGGTTGGATCTCCGCGAGCGGTTTTCAAGATCGTCAATCTTGTATGTAAGGAGAGCCACTTGTTTTACTAGCGCTTCAGTCTTGCCTTACTCTGAGTTAACTGTGTCCTCGACGTTGCTAATACGCTCTTCTGCCTCATCCATGAGACCAGAGAAGTCTTGCACATCCCTCTTAACATCTTGAATTGCATTCAGGACTCCATCAATCTTTGTGGCAAAGTCACTTCTCATCACGTCTAGTCTTTGAATAACGTCCAAGTTGTGAGCCATTTCAGCAATCGGCACTTCTGACTGAGGGGGTAGGGCTAGCATCACCTGTTGAGCTAGCGGGGCTGCTAGCATCCAACTCGTCGTCCTCCTCGATTTTATTCTTGTTCTTTGCCTTTCTCAACGGCATATTAATGATTGTGTACACTACTTAGTTATTACAAACGATTGGTATTCGTGTCCGTACTCTTAAAGGATACTGTACAGGAATTGAATCGAGTATCGCCAGGAGCTCACAAAAAGACGTGTGCCTAGTTCAGAGCCATAACCACCACTTATGCACATTCTAAATTTTATTCGTAAGAGAGAATTTAGAACCTTTTCTACGCAACGTTGATAAATTAGGGCCCAGGAGTTTAGAGGCTCTCTCTCCGTCCTCATAAAATTTGGCTTGGGTCCTGAACAACGCATATTCAACTTCATTGGTATACAGGGAGTTAAGTTGGAATTTAAGGCTGGAAACTTTCCTAATATTTTCCATTGTGGGGTTCTTGTACATTTCAGTCTCGGCTACTTTTAACAAAGCTTATACTTGATAACAACAACAATATACTTGATGAAGAAATCGAGCCCATGTTGTATTCGAGGTAGTTGTCAATTTCAGTATTAATAAAATTGCACAGCTCCTCTTCCTGTAATGTTCCCCCATACATACGCCATTTAAAGTGCTGTCTGGATTCTTGTAAAGGGGAGATAAGAAGTTCCACTGGGCTATGGTCAGAGATGTGCCGACTTCCTATACTACAAGTCAGAGTATTGCCCACCCATGGCTTGTTTACCAAGAAATAGTCCAATCTGGAGTGTGAATTATGGGGTACTGAATAAAAGGTATAGTCCTTCTCCATCGGGTGCAATAATCTCCATATATCCACTTATGCTTGGTCTTTGATCAGAGTATTCAAAGCTATTTCAGCTTTATTCCGGCCTCTACTTGCAGCTGGGGGCGATTTGTCAATAATTCTGTCTAGGACTGTATTGAAATCACCCCCCATCACGATAGGAATATCTCCCGATCCGAGTACATTTCAATAAATAGTCATTTATGCCATCTAGTAGGCTAATGGCCTCTAATAATAATTATAGAAACAAGTGTGCCAATTCTTTTGATTAATTTGATCATATTATACAGGCCATCGTATTTCAATAAGTCTGCTTTCCTACATTCTCTTTTTAATTCACGCCGAGAGCTGCTTTTCCAAGGGACAGAATTTTTAGAGAACAGTTTCTTCTCTCTTAAAGGTGCAACAGTGTCAAGTGCACCTGCAAGCTGACTATTAAAATTATCAACCAGATCATGTATAGAGCCACCAGAAGGAAGGGACTTATCAGGATGATTTATGATATTAGAAAACTTAGTCACAGCAGAGGCATCCAGATGACGTTTCTTAAGAGTAAGCAAAACCTTATTCTTGGTGGGATGTACTGTAGCATCAAAAAAGACACAAAAGTGATCAGAGATGGCCATATCTGCAACTTTTGAAACATAAATGTCAATATTTTTTGATAGCACTAACTCTAATGTGTGACCAAATTTGTGAGTAGGCTCATTTACAAATTGAGTCAAGTCAAAAGAATGTAGAAGATTGAGGAATTCAGAGGCAAAGGAATTAGATGGGTCATCAGTGTGGATGTTAAAATCACCTGCAATAATAATTTTATCAAACTGCAGAACAATTGTGGATAATAAGTCAGAAAATTCTGATAGGAAATTGTTATTTTGTTTTGGGGGACGATAAATAACCACGCAGCAAATGGGATTCACACAGTCGATTTTGAACATAAGTATCTCAAAACTTTGGAAATCATCAGGCTTGATGGGAGTACATATAAAATTGTTCTTAAAAACAGCAGTGAGGCCACCACCACGGCCAGACAGTCTTGGAGAGTTCAAACACGTGTAATTGGGAGGACAGACCTCAACTAGAGGGCAGTGGTCCCCAGGCCTCAGCCAAGTTTCAGACAGTAAGAGAAAATCCAGGGCATGTGAAGTAATAATTCAATATAAAAGTCAATATAAAAGTCTTATTTAAAAGCGATCTCGCGTTAAAAAGTGCAAATTTCCCAGGGGGAGGGCTGTATAGACTGCAATCATTTGCAGGGTGTATGGATCAGAGTTCTGGAATTGAGGGGTGATATTTAGCTGACTTACGAACCGTGACAACAGTGGTTATGGGAGACACTTTGACATATCCAGGCCTGATGGGGGAGCTTGCGCGAACAGGAGATGTGGGCACAGTAGAAGTGGCATTCGACGTAAACAGTCAGTCACGTGGGGAGGACAGTATAATGTGGAACAGGTTAGCCGCTAGCATGCGAGTACCCAGATTGTTTGGGTGCAAGCCATCTCTTCCAAGGAAGAGCAATCCCAAAATAAATTGAAATTGTCAATAAAGCCTAGGTTGTGAGCGCTGCATGTGTACTGAAGCCAAGTGTGGAGGCTAAGAATCCTGCTAAAGTGGGGATTGGACCGGAGATGAAAGCAGATTTTCCACAACTTCAAGAAATTAAAACGGCGGATAAAATTCAACTCAGACTGTTGTCGACTAGTGTCGTTTGTGCCCACATGTACAATCATTCTCTTAATGGATGGAAAACTATCCAGTAAGCCTGGAAGTTTCTCCAGGATGTCGGGAACTGTAGCACCAGGGAAGGAATGTGTGACTGCATGTTCATACCTAATGTCCCGGACGATGGAGTCCCCGATGACCAGGGTAGCTGGGGGTGGATGGAGGAGAACCGATGACCGTGGGGGAGCCGTTTCCTGCGAGGCAGCTGTACGGCCTAACTGAGACAGCATCCACGAGGAGACAGCGCCTTGTATGGCAGATTTCGCGCCCAGCCTCGGTGTTGGTCGGTCCGACTGCGGAGGCATCTGCGAAGGGTCCTGCGAGACGGCTGGAGTGCCCGACCTCGGTGACGGTTGTCCCGACTGTGGAGGAGAAAGCCCCTGGGGGCAAGCCGAAAGTCCGGCTTTGTTCCTAGGAGTCCCAGGGGGATAGACAGCAGTCGCAGAGGGAGAGGGGCTTACCCATCTAACACATGGAACCTGTTGCTAAGGTGGAGATTTTGAGGTGGAGGAGATCGGGAATTTGTTCTCCATTTTCCATATCACTTGCCAGCCACAGCCATGGACCAGGGCTCAGGTGCACAGGGAGTCGAGCAGGGCCAGGATTTGGGCTTTGCCCCGAGATTTTCCCATGGCTCCATTTCAGCCTGAACCGGAGGAGGTGACGGGTTACTCTCCCTGGTGGAGCACCCCATGCAAGGGACTGTGGAGTTGAGGCCACCTGTGCCATGCAGAGATGCTACCATAGAGTCCAGGACATCTTCCTCTTTCTGAAGTTGGTAGAGAGGTGGAGATTCTGCTTTCCAGTTCAGCAACCTTTTGGCTTAGGCTGAGACAACTCCTACACTTCAGAGGCGAGGTAAGTGGGGGCATGGTACAGGTAGATTCCGTCACTCAACTGTAAAACATGAATACGCAGGAAGTATGTGACTTCTTGCTCGGGGCAGCAGAGCGCTTGTTGTGTAAGGGTGACACGCAGAAAGACAGGCAGTCACAGTCATTGAATAAAGTTTGCTCAGTCATGGGTGCTGGGAGCAAAAAAAACGTAAAAATATATATGGCTCCCGCATACCATCCTCTTGCAAATCACAATTTAATGTAGCGACATTTTGGTCATAGACCTTCTACCTACTTGCCCCCCACTCACATTCTCTCCTCTGTCCCTATAATCACATTCAAGCCTTAAGTTCATTTACTGATGCCTATTTGGGAAAAGTTTGATATCCTACAACTACCACATATCTGTCAGTATGGGAACATTTAACGTATAACCCTTCATTAACAAATGTTCGGCTAACATTTAAAACCTATGGTATTTCTGATGGAAAAATATATAACAAGTTGGGGCTACTTACACCCGTGGATTTTTTTTCTGCCAATGTCCGCACATTTTCTGATGATATGGAGGCGGGCTTATATCCGCACATGCCAATGGTTAATTGACTTCACTCATTATTTCCTCACCTACACCTGAGGATACACCTAGGATACACCTAGGATACACCTGAGTATCCTCCGACCACGCCTTATTGGAGGACGGAGGCGAGGAGACTTGAAGGATCCTTCATGCGTCTTTTAACCAATTGGAATATCCTTAATGATGGCGGCTCATTTTTGGATGCCAGGTCAGCGAGGAGACGAGGTCGCGAGGAGGGAGGAGGAGACACAAGACAATGCACCCGAGGAGACATGAAGGATCCTTCATGCATTTTTTGACCAATTGGAACGTCCTTCATGATGGCGGCTCATTTTTGGATGCCAAGTCAGCGAGGAGATGAGGACGGGAGGACGGAAGAGAGGACGCATTTTGGCCAAATGGAATGCACCCCATGATACCATAGATCACGTTAGCTAGCCTAGCCAGCTCTGAAAACGTAATGCGTGTTTGGGTTAGCTAGCTATCTAGGTCTAGATAGCTGGCTCGTACCTAGCTAATGTTAGCTAGCCAGTGGTTCAGGTAACTTTACACCAATTGCTGACTGGTAGAAATACATTCTCCATAAAAACAGGCTATAAGTTTAATTAATATGTCTTGCCTCTGCTCTGCAAGCGTTGTTTTTCCTCAGCTTTCTTTCATTTTCTTTTTTCATTTCCCAAAGGATAAGACCTTTTGGATGCCATAGTATCTGTGAGATACTGAACAGTTATCTGTCCAAAGGCCATCAACAACGTAGTACATTAATACGTGAGAATCTGATGATGACTTTGAAATTGGTTTGCTTGTAAAGCAAAGAGCTCTCGGAAGAAAAGCTGCTTTTTGATCTATCTAGCACACAATATATGCATTGGCCATGATCAAAGGGTCTATGTGTAATTTCTGGTCCAATGCTGATCTCTATTGTCAGTGATGTCATTACAGCAACAAGTCAAGGCTTGGCCACTCCTGTGTTGTTGCATGCAGAAATCTCCTGCCGTGTGCCAGCTGTTCACTTTGTTTCACTCACTACCATTCGACAACCAGCTGATATTAACTATTGTTAATACCAGCTAACTACTGTTATATTATGCCTCAATAAAGCAGAAATTTTACAAATTTAACCCATAACACCAGCCCCGACCACACGTACTGATAATGTATTCCTCCTAATCCAATCCTTTTTACAACTGCACCACTGGTGTGCCACCACTGCACCAGCACCTCTGGTTCTGAAATTTCCAAAAATCTGTTGGTCATAACCAAGTGAGCTAGTGCCATGAACTTGCACCATTGTCTGCAGTTGCACTTTGACTCACAAAAGACCCCGCTTTGGCTGTCCTACCTGAATGAAATGGGATGAAATGTATTGAACTTTTTATCACTATGGGGAACACAAAATATTTGTATAGTTGAACGGCTTTTAAGGCATACGGTGCTAGAGGCACCTTATCTTTACACAACATAATGTTCATGAAAATGTATTCTGATGTGATTCCAAATTTTGATGAACAAACACTTTCATTCTTTGTAATACCCTGAACTGTTTTTAATGTTCTTTTACCATTAGAAATTGTGCCAAAATTAGTTTCACCTAAAAACTGGTGCCGTCTTTGCTTTGATTTCACGCCAGGGAAGAAAATAACAAAAGCTTTCCGATTTTTGTGGATTGTTTTCCTAGTTCACATATCTCGACATAGACTAGCTTTATCGATCTTGTAGGGATCCAGACCTTCATTTAAATCTTTTTTTCATATTTCCGCTTCAATTAATGCGCTACGTTTGGCATGATAACTTTGCAAATGTTCATTTGCAAAGTAATCTGCTGCAGTGCAACAAAAAAGATGTGACTGCTGTGCATGCTAAGAATATGACAGTGCTTTTGTAATTCTAGGTTTTGCGAATACTATGGATAAACTGTTTTTTACTTTTTTTTTTCTTTTTTTTTTTACAGCATATAGCAACATCAGCTGAAAAACTTTGAGCACACTCAAGGTTGGCAAGTTGTCAAAATGTATTCTTCTTAACTTTACCTGTGTAACCAGTAAGTTTGTTACTGAATAACTGAATGCTATTCTGATGTCAGAAGCCCAAAGGAAAAAAGCCAGGAATAGAAATCGCTTCACTATAAAAGGGAAGTACCTGATCCAAGTTCAGAGGAGGAGGAGGGGATCGGGATCAAACCTATATTCAAATAAATCACAGCATTTGGTAAATACACAGACTGGGAAATTAACACCAGTCAACATACAAATGCTGATACATTTTGGCTGTGGCTGGTAAATTTGTCTATTTTACCAGCCAATTTAGCAGGTAACCAACAATCTTCTAGAGGTTTTTTTTCTGCATCGTGACAATGAGAATAGGTTGGTAAACCAGTGAAACAGACTTGTATATTTTGAAATCCATCAGTCACTTTGGCTGGTGGATGAAAATGTCAGTTATCTGTGCTCTAAATGAATTGTTTGAGATTACTGCTGTTATCAATGTTTGTTTGTATAATGGTGTGACAGTTTTAATGTCCCACTATGAACAATTCTGTTTCCACAGTCACTGTCATCTTCACAGTATATGGACCACCTGGTCCATATAATTTAGCATTTTTCATATTCATCTTTGTTCTGTACATGTCAATATTGTGTATTAACCTTTTTCTTGTGCTGGTTATTTGTATTGAGTCGAGCCTTCACAGACCTATGTACATCCTTTTGGTCAACTTGGCCATAAGTGGGGTGATAGGTAGTTCATCTGTCTGTCCAACTATCATGAAATATCTTCTCATGGAAAAGCAGGAAAGTTCTCTTGAAGGATGTTTAACACAAGTATTTTTCAGCAATGTCTATGGCTGCTGGGTGTATTGCATCTTAACTCTGATGGCCTATGACAGATATGTTTCTATTTGTAAGCCCTTGCAGTACCACACCATAATGACACCTACTAAAGTCAAGCTTTTACTGGCAGTTGTATATTTAATTCCATGCTCATTTATAGCAGTCCAGGTATATCTGACTTCAAGAATTCAACTGTGCAAACACACAATTGATAAGCTTTTATGTGATAACCTTGCAGTTGTGAATCTTTCCTGTGAAAAAAGTACTTTTATCAATGTCTATGGTCTATTTTTAATATTCTGTCTGATTATTCTACCTTTTCTTCTAGTTGTTCTTTCATATATCCATATTTTAATGGTCAGCCTTAAAACCTCAAAGGAGTCTCAAAAGAAAGCATTAGGCACTTGCACTCCTCACCTGGTGACATTTATTAATTTCTCTGCGGCTTCTTTTTTTGGTGTAATCTATAATCGTTTAAGTCTTAGTCTTCCAAGAGCGGTAAACATATTTATATCTATGAACTTTGTTGTCATTCCTCCGTTATTGCATCCAATAATTTATGGTATCAAAACACAAGAGATCCGATGTAGCATTTACAAAATAATAACAAGGAAATTTAGACAGTTTTGAAGTGTTTTGCTCATCATATCTGTAGTGGTTGAAGTCAAACCAGTAGTTTGTTTACTTTTGCAGCTATGAATCTGTATTTTCACTGTATATTACAGTAATTGTTTGTTTCCATTGTGCTTTACCAATAAATACCATTATTGACAAATGCATCACATTTTCATGTTTTTTGTGTGTATTTGTGTGCTTTTGTGTCTTTTCTGTTTCATACCGATCTAACCCAAACCATACCCCTAACACCTAATAATACTTCATACCTAATTATCACCAGATCTGTGACAAATAAGATTTTGAAATTAAGAAAACAACAACCCCACATATTTACTTGTATAGCATATTAATGTCTTCCCTTACTCTGAGAATAATCCATTCCAGCCAAGTATCCTTTACTACAAAACAATCTGTTCATATGACCCATGTCCTCATCACAGTATTCTCATTATCACATTAATATCCAAATGTAACCAAACGCTATAATGCAGAAAAAAATTCCACATCTGCTTATTTTGCCAACCTCACTGAGAATAATCATTCCAACCCCAAAGTGCTGTTTAATGGGTTTATTTTTAGATGTTTTTTATAAGTTTCTAACACAGTCAGTCCTTTTATTCTGCAAACTACAAATTGTTCTCTTTCCACAGGTGCTGTTATTACATTCAATTCAATTCAATGCTCTTGTTCAGCCTCTTAAAAAAGCCAGCTCTTCAATTTGAGACCCCCCTTCCTAGCAAAGGTCCTTCAAAAAATTCTGTGTTTTTTTAATGAAAACTTGAGTCAGGTTTTAGGGCCCACCACAGTTCAGAAACTTTATTATTATCAGGTGAGGGCTTATCTTTATTCTGGTCGTCCTAGATCTTCTTGCAGTGTTTGATACAGTTGACCATGCTGTCCTCCTTGGCCATTTTGAGCACTGGGTAGGTGTCACTGGAACAACTCTCGACTGGTTCAAGTCCTAGCTTTTAGACAGTTTTGGCCAGCAGGCAGAGAAACAAGTCAATGCCAGTTCAATGAGGAGAGACTAGTTTAAAAGCTTTAATGAATCAAAACATTGATCAAAACTTTGGCGTAGACTCCATCTGAAGTTTTTCGGGTTTTGCTGCCAGCAGTGTTAAACATTTTACAGCAGTCTTTGTGGTCCATTTGATCCCGTTCTAGGTGAGTCTGGCTATGTACAAATGCTCAGAGAATTCTTCAGGAGGACGCACAGAATCGCCTTCTCAGCCTGTAACAACCTCTAACAAACGCTTTGCAACAGGATGTTGCAAAACACACCACCATTTGCTTTTAAACTTCCTGTTTGCTATGTGTTTGGGCTACTGAACGTGACACTGATTGAGGTAATAAAGTGTGCATCGATTTGTGATTGGTTCCCGAATGGGTGTGAGAAAACCAGGGCCTCGATGGCCACCTGGGGGCCACTGGGAAGATATAATCAGGGGTATCGGTGGAACGCACAAAAGAGACTGTTTGGCCAAGCATGAGCAAGGATGTCCATCCCAACTGTGGTGCAGCGCTCTAACCAAAGTGCTAGCAATCTAGGAATCCTAACTGTGGCCATACCACAGAACCCATTTCAGAATGTCTAGTGTTCTGGGGGGCAATGGCTAACTTACCTTGCGAGGCAGCTGGATTCGCGAGATCACGATCACGTGAGAATCCATCTTGCCAGGCTTCAAGTTCTGCGTTTGTGGCCGAACCACAGTGGTGCGGACCAATCAGCGTCCTATGAGGGCAGCCGGGGGGTGTGGCTTAGGTGTGACAGCAGCGAGAAGCGACTGTTCATTCACAACAGTGGCGGCTCCTAAAGAGGCTGCGTAGATGCTGCTATAACATCAGTTATTTCTGAACTGGAGAGTATTTCTTCATTGAAAGAAGAGCAAAGAACGGCACTGAAGACTTTTCTGGATGGAAAAGATGTTTTCGCTCTTTTCCCAACTGGCTTCGGCAAGAGATTGTTTATATGGTTCGTTGATCTGATTGGTTGAAGTTTGCCCGTGATAGGCGGTGATAGACAGATGGTTCATCCAACCACTTGCCAAGTATTTTGTGCCTGCCCATTTCCAAACAGTTTCCAAGGACGACTTCCCAGATGGTTCTGTGTAACAAACCATCTGGAGCGTCAGGTTAATGGCTAACTAGTTGGGTAACCAGGCTGGTATTCCCACATTAGCTCATTAGCAAGGTAACTCTTTGGCTGGATGGGGCTGTTGGCTAACAGTTACGCAGGTAGGCTGGCTATCTAACTTCAGCTAGCTAGTCTGTGAAATCTGAGCGACAACTGTGGCCAGACCACAGAATGTGATTTGGAATGTCTAGCGGTTGGACACATTTTTTGAAAAATAACAGCTAGCTAATTAAGGTGGCAGGCGTGCTGGTGAGCAAGCCATCACAAGACAAAACATTCAAAGTCCTCCATCATAGGAAAGGCAAAGTAGGATATATATATATATATATATAGCACTGAAATTCAGGCGTGGACAACACAAGAAGGACCCTCCCTTCTCTTTCTCCCTCTCTCCCATTCTCCCTTCTTTCTCCTGTCCAACCAGAGCTAGTCAAAGTTTGCTAACTCACCTGTGCTAAGATAAGATAAGATAGCACAGCACTTTATTAAGCCCCTTGGTGAAATTCAGGAATTAAATTACTTTGATCACCTATGCACAGTATAAAGGTCCTCCTAAACAACATGCCAAATGCTTTGCACAGCCAAGCAATCATTATGAGCTGAAGCCTTTCAAACATATACTTACCATGGATCCTCTGGACCTCGAAGTCTTACATACTCCCATCCCCTCCTGTCTTCTGCTGGAGGATTCTCCTCAGCTCGCGCACTGAGGCTGGACATGCTCCGTCTTTGATAGACTGCCTCAAAGCAAGAAGGTCCTGGGTTCGATTCCCGCCTGGGTCTCAGTTGGCACTGGGGGCATGTTCTCCCCGTGCCTGTCGGTGCCTAGTGCTCAGGTGGGTTATCTCGTTGGGGCCTTTCTGTGTGGAGTTTGCATGTTCTCCCCGTGCTCACATGGGGTTTCCTCCATATAACATCAGAAATCCCATTAAAAAAGAAATGCAGAAACGCTCCTGTCCTGTCTCCTGACCAAAGATATGGACATCTGGAATTGGTCACCGGGCGCCCACTGCTCCTGGCTACCCCCTGGAGGAAGGTCAACCACGGCTGGGATAAACGCAGAGAACAAATTTCATCGTCCGCCATTCCTGCGCGTGTGTATGTATGTGTAAAGGTGTCGCCGCTCCACTGCATGTGTGGATGTGCTGATGACCAAATAAAGGTTCTTCTTCTTCTTCTTAAGATCTTATCATCATCTTAAGATCCAGCTTTTCTGACTCTACACTGAATTCAACAAAAGTGCCCGTAGACCCACTCTTCACCATGAAGACGGTTTCAATAGCCACCAGCCTGCTACCTTAAACAAATTCTGCCACTGGCTTCATCCAGACTCAGCCAAATAGCCACAGAATCTGCTTTGGTCTCCTGACCCTCCTCACCACACGCTTCTCCTTTTCTAAATTTCCATTGAAATCCCTGCTGCCCATGCTGTGTTGTCCCGTTACTCGTTCGAGTGTTGTCAGCCTTGTGAATAACAATATAAAGTAGCTGACTGCTAACATGAGCTACCCTCATGGATAGATGAACCACTTACGTGACCAGATCTTCAAAATCATGGATTTTCCCTAATTCACAAATCTAGTTTCTGTAACCTTTGATTTGGACTTCTTAGGTAATTTGGCCTCCAGCTCTGTTCATTACTCAACAATGTCAAAGGACAATTTTGGTGTATATTTTGTCCAGCTACCACTAGACACACCTAGTCTTGTTTTCCTACAACTCAAGGAACCGGAATACAGTTGGACTAAATCTTTTGCCCGTTATTTGCTGAATAGAACAAAAATAATGCAATGCACAAGTAACCCATTGAAAATATGACTTATATTCAATCTCTTGTTAACTCAGCTGCTCAGAGGGCATGTGTAATAGGTTGAAGTTTATGTCCTTAATAAGTAATGCATTTAGAGTTTTAAAAAGAAGGGATTTTATCTGTTCAGTTCATAATGTCCAGTTTAAAAGAATAAATGCAGCTAAAAGGAGAAAGATGGTAAATGTAGTGTGATGCCACTACAAGATTGAAAGTTTCACAATAAAATCAGAGAAGGCTAAATATTACCTGCCTGGTAGATAGTCAAAAACAGTCCAAAAGTGAATTTAAGGTGTAAAGGTACTATAGGTTCATTATTAATGTTGAAATCATTTGATTAGTTAATGTTTGGGAGATGCATCTATAATCGACTTTTCAAGTCTCAATGGAGATGTCACCTGTGATTGATTAGTAATGCCTACAGATTTCCGAAGGGGAGAGCTCTCGTTGCTTTGTCCTTGATAAAGATGCCAGAGAGTGAACATCGTGTCCAGACGTCTTTATTGATACTCTCCCTTTTCAGGGTGTAACACATGTTGCTTTATAGCTCAATGAGTAGATTAAGGCACTAACACTGCCAGGGTTATAGGTTCTATTTCCACTCAAGCAACCAATACTAAGAATGCATTTGTGGTGCTGACAGGCATTTTGGATATAAGCCTCCACCAAATTGCACTGATGTGGCAATATGTTCCCACCACAGTCAGTACTTCTAAATCATCACCTCTATCTTCTGTTTTAACCTGAATACTCGTTTATTCAATAAATTCACATTCACTTCACATCTCCCTCTCCAATATCTTCTTCCTCTACTTGCTCCTGTTATGTTTTGATTATCCATGATTATTCTAGGGTTACAGGAATATTTGTTCCATCTATTGTCTTGGTGCTGTGACCTCTGACCTTTGATCTCCTTACTATGAGTTGCTTGTAATGTTGGTGATCTGGAACTGAAGTTTATTCTACTGTTGGCCTCACCCTAAATCTCTCTTGATAGGAATGCCAGCTAAATGCCTAAAATGTGAATGTAATGTCATTTCTTTTTGTCGGTTCTCCTGTAAAGACAAATTTCCAAAGTGTGGGGATGATCGTAGGCCTAATTTGTGTCAAATGCAGTATGTTTAGTCAGTATAGAAACAGCTGACACAGATCACTTATCAATTTGTTGTAGTGAAAACACACCCTTTCATCTTTTCTATTATAATATGGAAATATAAATCATACATGTATTTTCTAATGTACACAATTAAACATTTTTAAACAATGGAGGGGAACTGTTTAGCACATTTCAATCAAAAGCAAAAACTTTTAGCTTGCTGAGATCAATGTTTGGGATAATAATAACCTGAATTTGTCTCAGTGGTTAGCACATGGAAGTCATGAATTGGAGACTCTAATGAATGTGAGCGTGAGTGTGTTTGTTTGCATCCAGAGTGTTTCCCTGCCTTCTACCCAGTGCATGCTGGGATAGGTTAGCCCCTCACCCTCCCCCGAATCTGTGTTTCAGAGTTCATGCGCATTTTATGAAATTTTATTAGACTGTGATGAGAGAGTGTCAGAAAGAAGACAGACAGGGACTGACATACATACGGAGAACCAGATATGAACTGTAACCCTAACTAGCCCTAACCCCTGAAGATCTCAATTACAAGGTGTGCGCCGTCACTCACTGTGTGAAATGGACTGTTGTACAAAGAACAAGGAGGAACTCTTCCAGGAGAAACAAACAACAACAGAGTATTTCCTTTTCTATGGCCACTACATAGGAGCATAATCACAGAAAGCAAAGGCCTGAAGCTGCTCTGTGTCACTAGTAGCCATGGTGATGGCACAGAGAGGTCTTCCCATGATTCCTGGCTGCAGGGTCTGCTAATTGGCCTCTTGGTAAAGCTGTTTAGTGCCTCCTGAGTGTCCAATTGTCCACATAGAAGCCTCTAGGGTCTGGCCTTGTGTATGTTACTGTAAAAGAGTGGATGGAAATAGCTAGTGATGCAGCAAATAAGACTGGAGTTCCTCAGGGACTCATTACTGTAAAACTTACTGAGAACATGGTAAACATGATGAAATCACACATCTGAGTCCCTCACACAATATGACACTTTATTTAAAAAAGAACAAAATGAAATATGTTAAAATGTATGAAACATAAGAAATATGAAATGATATAGGAAATTCAGAAGAATAAATAACTGAGAAACCCATAATGACACAAAGTAATGATGAAACCTTAAAGGACTACTCCGACTTTTTAGGAGTTTGGCCTGTTGGTCACCTCGCCCAACATGTGAGGAGGACGGGCACCAAAATCATCCCTGTGTCTCCAGTAGATATCTCTGTCCAGTGCGCATGCTAATGCTTTAGCATACAGTATGTTCAGTAATCATGGTGGTGGGATTGGTAAAATAGACACAAAAATTGCATTTCAATGAAGATCTCTCTTCCAGCTAGCCCTGTTGGGACTGACACAACACTGCGTAGGGTGTCATTTCTGGGTCCCTGCATTAGAAACCTAGCATGTAGATGGAACAGAAAATTTCCAGCGTACCCGCCAAGGTTCACAAATCAAATTTTGCCAATCTGTCAAGCTTTCTGGATTCCTTGAACCCTTATCTGTTAGGGTGGTGGATCATATTGTGTTAAAGTATTTGCAATAAAGTATAAAATCTCTCCTTTGTATGGCTTGTCATGGTTGTTTTCATATGCATGTCTTAGAAATGGCTGCCACTCTTGTTCTACGCTTCTTCCCTGTGCGGCGAGCTGGAAAACGTCCTTTGCTGCCCCCTCTGGTCGCTGGAAAAAAAACACCCATTGTATCCTGGTTCACCAGAGCTAACCTGTTGTTTAGGGGCCAGAGGGGGCAGCAAAGGACGTTTTCTAGCTCGCCGCACAGGCAAAAAGTGTAGAACAAGAGTGGCAGCCATTTCTAAGACATGCATACGAAATCAACCAGGACAAGGTTTGGGATGTTTAGTTAACAGGCCCAGTTATAGTGTGTAAGCGATCGAGAAAAACTGTAACTAAACATCCCAAACCATGATGCCATCTACCAAAAGACAAACCCATTTCCCAAAACTATAAACACTATTCCCCTGTTTTCACACATGATTCACATTTGTTGAACTTTTTGTGAAAAACTCTAAACACAAATCCCTTCATATATCACTGGCTGCACCATGTGCTCATTTAGAAAGCACTGGCATTCATTATCATTAACTCAAGTCATCACAGCTCAAACCCAATTAACACACAATTCCCCAGGTGCAAACACTAAGAGTCAAAATTGTTCACACACCAATCAGAACCTCAGGATAGATAGATAGATAGATAGATAGATAGATAGATAGATAGATAGATAGATAGATAGATAGATAGATAGATAGATAGACAGATAAAAGGGCCATGGGTCACTACACTTGTTTTGGAACAATGGATCCACAAAGACCTGAAGGTAGAGGAAGAGGACACAGGAGAGGAGGTGGAAGAGGAAGAGGAAGAGGAAGGGCAAGGAGACAAATAGTTTCTGATGAGATTCTCAAATTGGGATGCTGAGGCAGAATAAATGTGATTTCTTTCTTTACGTACAAACAGGTTTTTTTTAATTGGTTTATATTGGTAAATACATGGAAATTATTTTATTGTATTCTACGTTTTTTATCAGTTGCATATTTTTACAGTACATTTACCTTTTCACTCAACTTCAGTTTATTTTACTACAGTACATTGAGGAATTAAACATTTTGAAAATGTATCCATGTGTTGTGTGTTTATATTGTGTTCATCATGTAAAGAGGTTGTTCTGGGGGAAAACCATAAGAGCCATTATTCATTGCAGTAACAGGTTTTTACAGCAGTGTTTTGAATTGATCTCAGCAGTGTGTCATGGCTGCTTTGTAGTGTGTGTGTATCTGATGGCTTTTGTGTGATGTCTGAAGGCAAAGTTTGGTTTAGATGTAAGATTACATGGTTTTGAGTGGAGAGTTTGGTTTTGACATGGAAGTTTGAAGTTTGTGAAGACGAGTGTGCAGTTATGCATTTGTGTTTAGAGTTTTGGGAAATGGAGCAAAATTTCAAGAAATGTGTCTTGGCAATCAAGAAAAACTGTAAGTAGCATGCCAGTTCTTCAAAGCCTGTGTACAAGTTTCCTAGTCTTTAATTCCAGCCCTTTGTTAGAAACTGGGCATTCATATTTAACATACTAAGTGTGATGTTAAATGAGTATAGCGTGTGTTTCCACCGCATAGTATGTTGGTTTTATGTACACAAAAAACGCCCGGATGTGTACTACATTGGCATGAATTTCTGAGTATGCTGCCTGATGTTAGTAGGCATACTGTGATGCTCCATAATGCACTGCTACTGCACGGGGTTAGGGTAATAGGGTTTAGACTGTGCGTCACTTTCAGCGGCGGAGGACATCCTGGACATCCTGCTCCGATCCCCACCAGGAGCAGCCAGCAAGGGAAACCCTGCAGGCAGAACAGCTGTAACCAGTTATGACTAATTTGGTCTTAAACTGGTCATTCTCAATCTGTAGGAGTGTAAGGCTGCGGTCGAATAGTCTTTTTGCTTAGGAAGGTTCCTAACTGAGTGAAATGACCCGGAAGTATCTAAGTGGCAGCCATGATAAGAGCTGTTTGAATTCTCTAAATGCTAAGGAAAGGTGCTTCAATGCTTCCTTACTTAGCTCCTTTAGCGTAGGATACACTGGACCATCCTTTACAAAAGGAAAGGAGACAGTGCTGCCCCACAATTCCTTGCGACGCACCGTTCGGCCGTTCACGAAAACAAACGATCAGACCGACAAGGGACGCAGATCATCATGCAAGTTACCGTTGCTTATTACAGTAAGCATTTTCCATCTTATGCCATAACTTGCTAATATGTTTTGAACTTTCAACAATATGTTAAACCCAGAGGCGAACTATAAACGCTACGTTGCTGTTGTAAAATAATCAAAGTGAAGTTAACGTTGTAGCGTAACCTCTGCTCAGTTTGCATTAGTTATTTCTTCATTCTGAGCGTTGTTGTATTGCAGCCTTTAGGAATATCATTCATTAATTTTTGCACAGATGCTGAAACCCTTGCCTTACTGTAATAAAGGCCTGTATCAGCCATAACAGTAAGTTGGTTTCTAAAGTACCTTTCCCCAAAACTGGTCTTGAGTATAGACTGAGGACAGTCAGAAGGACCAGACCCGATTTTAAAATCTAGAAATCTTTAAATTCTTGTAACACAAGGTCTAACTGGTAAGTGGAGAGATGCTAAATTCAGGATATTTGGTCTCTGTGAACCAGCTGGAGACATGACAGTGACTTTTGACTGAAGCAGGACTAGAGCTGCACTAGTCTACTTGAGATTTGTTCAGTTTAGTTCAGTTTATTTAAGAAGGGACAGTGCATATTAATCAACAATAAACGTAAATACGCCAGATTTAGCCAAAAGGCTGATTTTCATCTGTAGTCCCTGGCCAAAGTGTTAAAGTGATAAAAAGGCATCCTAAAAGATACAAGATAAAAGTAAACAGTAAAACATACAGAGCAAAGATAGTTAAGAAAGGATACACAGTTATTTAAACTAGGTAAGCGGATAAAAATATACAACATATAACAAGACAGTACAAGCAAGCAGGATATAGGCAAGGCAAGGCAACGCAAGGCAGCTTTATTTGTATAGCACATTTCATACACTGGGGCAATTCAAAGTGCTTTACAGGGTGATAAAAATACAGTAAAGGTAAAAAGTGCAAAAATACAGACAAGAGTAAACTAGTGCAGTTCAAATCAAATGAGATAGAAAGATGAAAGAACACAACAAATACAGCAAATACTTCCACTTTTAGATGCACATTGTGAGTGAACCCATATGTTTTTCTGTAATTTTCTTTTCCCCTGTCCTTCCTGATTCTACTCTTGATCTGATATTTACGTCAGATCTCACTGCCTAAGGCAGACGAGAATCATAGATTCTCCTCTTGGTCAAAAACCTCACCATCCAGAGATGGATGAGAATCATACAGGGTAAAGCTCTGTCCCCCCCACATATAGTGTTCACTCATGCGCAAGTAAGCATTACCTGGACAAGACCAATGAAAATTCGTACTTGCCCGTGTCAGCTCTGTTGGGATCCTGAACAGAAAGAGTTAAAATTAAGGTTATTTAAAAGCTAAGCTGAAAAGATAAGTTTTTAGCCATTACAGGGTAGAGTAGGCAATGTAAAATAAGAAAGTTTTTAGCTTTGACTTAAAAGCGGTCAGAGTCGGGGCCTGTCTAATATCATCTGGGAGTTTATTCCAGGTCTGTGTTGCATGATAACAAAACGCTGCTTCACCGTGTTTTGTTCTAACTCTTGGGACAGCCAGTAGGCCCCAGATGTCCTAAGGGTCCTAGAAGGTTCATATGGCACAAGCATGTCAGAGATGTATTTGGGCCCAGAGCCACAGAGTGATTTGTAGACAAGCAGCAAGATTTTGAAATCAATTCTCTGAGTGACTGGTAGCCAGTGTAAGGATTGTAGAACTGGTGTAATGTGGTCGTATTTCTTAGTTTTCGTCAGGACCCTGGCAGCGGCGTTCTGAATAAGTTGGAGTTGCCGAAGAGTTTTTTTTGAAAGCCCTGTGAACAGACCATTGCAGTAATCCAATCTACTGGAAATAAAGGCGTGGGTAAGCCTTTCTAGGTCTTGTTTGGACATTAGTCCTCTGACTCTTGCAATATTTTTTAGATGGTAGTAGGCTAACGAAGTTACCGATTTGATGTGGCTATTGAAATTTAAATCTGAGTCCAGGATAACGCCAAGATTTCTGGCTTGACTCTTAGTTATGAGGGACAGGGAGTCAAGGTGAGAGCAGACATTCTGTCTTTCTTTCTGTGCTCCAAAGACAATTATCTCGGTCTTATCTCCGTTTAGTTGGAGAAAATTTTGCGGCATCCAGTCATTGATTTGTTCGACGCAGTGACACAGAGTTTCAACAGGTCCATAGTCACCTGGTGTAAGTGATATGTAGATTTGCGTGTCATCTGCGTAATTATGGTGGGCTACTTTATTATTTTGTAGGATTTGGCCTAACGGAAGCATATAGAGATTGAACAGGAGAGGTCCCAAAATGGACCCCTGTGGAACCCCGCAGGTCATGGCCATCTGCTCGGACACACAGTTTCCAATGGAGACAAAGTACTTTCTGTCATGAAGATATGACTTGAACCACTTAAGGACAGTTCCAGAGAGTCCCACCCAGTTTTCTAATCTTTGTAATATGGTCCACAGTGTCAAAGGCAGCACTAAGATCCAACAGTACTAAAACAGAGACTTTGCCTGAGTCATTGTTCAGGTGAATGTCATTTAGTACCTTTATGAGTGCAGTCTCAGTGCTGTGATGGGGCCGAAATCCTGATTGAAAGTTATCGAAGCAATTGTTCAGCGTTAAAAAGTTACTAAGTTGTTGGTGAACAACTTTTTCAATAACTTTACCTAAAAACGGTAAGTTTGATATCGGTCGATAGTTATCCAGTACAGTTGCATCAAGACTGCTCTTCTTTAGGAGAGGCTTAATGGCTGCAGTTTTCAAAGCCTTTGGAAAAATGCCAGATTGGAGAGAATTGTTAACTACAAGTATTAGTTCTTTTGCCAGGCTGCTCAAAACTGTTTTAAGGAAGCTAGTGGGTAAAACATCAAGGCAACAGGTGGATGATTTGAGATTTGACACAGTTTCTTTGAGTGTTTTATCGTCAATGGGATTAAATTGTGTCATACCTACCAAGTTACTTCTGGAAGACTGCAGTGATGATGCTTTTTTGTTTGGCATTGAGGAGTTAATCGCATGTCTGATGCCTTGAATCTTGTCATTAAAAAAGGATGCAAACTCGCTACATTTGCTGGTAGAAACTAGTTCTGGGGATATTGGAACCGGAGGGTTAGTTAACCTGTCAACGGTAGCAAATAAGATGCATGAATTGTTACTGTTCTTGTTGATGATCTCAGAGAAAAATGATTGCCTAGCGCTTTTCAAGTTCAGACTGTAAATATGTAATTTTTCTTTATAGATTTCAAAGTGAATCTGGAGGTTTGATTTACGCCATTTTCGCTCTGCTTTCCGGCACTCCCTTTTCTGGGCCCTTACAGAATGAGTGTTTCTCCATGGTGCCTTTTGCTTATTAGCAATCATTTTAACCTTAGCAGGAGAAATGGCATCAATTACATTTGAAATTTTAGAATTGAAGGTATTCAGTAGATCATCAACATGATTTGAAGCTGGGGCAGTTTCAGATTTGAAGGCTTCCATAAAAAGTGTTGTGGTATTCTCATTAATGTACCTTTTTTTAACAGTTTCAGATCTAATGTTGATTTTTGGTGTAATAGACAGATCAAAGAATACACAGAAATGATCTGATAGAGCAACATCAAGCACAGTGACATTTGAAATGTTAACACCCTTAGTAATAACCAGATCTAGAGTGTGTCCTCTAGTATGGGTCGGCCCTTTCACATGTTGAGACAGATCAAACGTGTCAAGTATGGCTGAAAGTTCTTTGGCATTTTTGTCACTGACATTATCTATGTGTACATTAAAATCACCCGTAATGACTACACAGTCAAATTCAGTGCAGATAATTGAAAGCATCTCAGTAAAATCATCAAGGAAATGTGGGGAGTATTTTGGTGGCCTGTATATAACTATATATAGAATACATGGAGAGAATTTCATTTCCATTTTAAACGACACATATTCAAAGGATGAGAATTCTCCAAATGATAACTTCTTACAAAGGAACCTATCCCTAAAAAAGGCACAAACACCCCCTCCTTTTTTGTTCTGTCGTGCTTCAAACTCAAATATGAAATTTGGTGGGGTGGATTCAATAAGGATAGCATTCCCATTCTTGGTGTCCAGCCAGATCTCTGTTAAAAACATAAAATCAAGCTTGTAAGAGGTCATAAAATCATTGATTAAAAGTGACTTGTTACACAGGGACCTGATATTAAATAAGGCTAATTTTAGGTTTGTTGGAGCAGGGCCTGAGATACTTGGCTTACAGGGAATGTGAATCAAATTTGTTGGATTGGAAGATTTTACTGTGACCCGCTTATGTAATCTTTGTCTTGACACTGTGGCTATTGTATTTGGGAAGGTTGTTCTCTCCCAGGACCTCAGCTTGCTATCAGATAATTTATGAATAACAGTTCTTGAACAGCAGAGGCCCAGGGTGGCATCCCAAGAGCATGACGTAGATTGGCGCCGAGTAATCTGGAACCAGTGCTGCTTGGATGAATCCCATCAGGCTTAAAGCGGTCTTTACAGTTCCAAAAGATATTGAAATTGTCAATAAACTTTATCCCATGGGTGAGGCACGCCGATGTCAGCCATGTATTCAGGGCAAGGAGTCTGCTGAAGGATTCGATTCCTTTCCCCAAGGTTGGAATGGGGCCTGAAATGAATACATGTTGTGATTGACAGTCACTCAGTTTTTCCAGTAGCAGGCAAAAGTCTTTTTTCAGGATCTCAGAGCCAGTTTTCCCTCGCAGAATGTCAAAAGATCCAGTGTGAATAATAATCCTCATGTTACTTGGATGTGTAGAGAGGATAACTGGCAACAGCCCTGTTAGCTCTCTGACAGATGTGTCATCCATAGTTAGATTTTCAGTCTTTGCCATTCTTACATGCTTGGTTATAGAGTCCCCAAACAGAATAGTATCTGACTTATCAGGTGTGGAATTAGCAACATTTCTTCTGGCCCTCGGCCTAGCATGTTGATTAGCAGGCCGCATTTTCCGCCTGGAGGTAGCCGGTGGTGTTGAGTGCCTGGGGGTAGCATTACTGTTAGCACTGGGACCAGTGCTGGCATTAGCATTAGCATTAGCATTAGCATTAGCATTAGCTCTGCGGCTAGTACTGGGCTGCATCATGGAAGTGCCGTCATTAGCATTAGCAGTCACTGGATCCGGCTCACTGAGTATTTTGTACCTGTTCTCCAGTTGTAGTCCTGGCCGGGGAGTGTATTGGGGAGAGTATTGGGGTTTCCTCTTGTTTTTGTTGTTGTTTCCTCCGCCGCCCCTACAGCGGACAACGTCCGACCACAGCTCACCAGGAGTAGAGACTTTTGGTCTAGCACCCTATACCATGAAGACAAATGTTAATTGCAGTTAGACATAACTACAAAGCACAAACAGCAAGCCATACATACAACACAGAGAGATACAGACAATAGTGGTCAGCATACGCAACAACAGATGTTAGAGGATACACAGACATACTGACATGACACAGAAGCATAGGGCCTGTGACATTTCATTGCTGACATTGTATGTAAGTAAGGGATAATGTACAGTGACCCGGTTACTATGGCAAAATAAGCCCCAACAGGACGAATCGAGACCCTGACGTTCAGTGGAGGCTCACTGGGCATTATCCTGCTTATTACCCAGCTACTTTGCTAAGTCATCTGACATGAAATATTGATAAGATTTTATTACAAGCTAAAGTAACTTAAAGGCTTCTGCCAAAAGAATAGTCCAGTAGGACTGTCTGCAGTAACCCAGGAACAGAACTGAGTATTCAGCATTGCTGTGTCATGGTAACGTAATAATGTTATGTCATGTACTTGGCCGCGTGATGCTGCTGGTCTCTGGGGTTTCAGTCCGCCACACTGCCTGTCTTGACTGTGCAGGGACACATGGAGGGTATTAAAGTGCTGAGTCAGTCTCCCAGGCTCGGTTAAGGAATGACAGGCAGGCAGCATGAAGCAGACGGACTGCAGAGGCATCGCGCTGTCCACCGGCTCTGCTGCTTCCTCACTGACACACACTGAAAAACACATTTAGGTTTCTAAACTACTGCCAATGTGTAAAACCTGCTTTTGGAAATTGATTTATTTTTAATAACGCAAGCTTGTCAATAACACCTTATCATGGTATATTGTGATAGTTTACAAACATAATGTAGTCATAAGTGATTGACAGATATTGACTGTACGATAGGAATTTAGATATTGATTTATTACAGATATTGACTGACCATACTGCATTCTGAATTCCTTGAAAAATTATTTAGCAATAACGCCTGATTCTAAAGATTGATTTGACCATTTGAAAAGGGAATTATGATTTGACATTTCAGAATACCTGATTTGAATTTATCCAAATCTAAGGCCGGAGTTGATTTCAAAGTGCTGTGTGTATTTTCAGTGCATCTGTTCTTACGTCTGTCACGAGACACGCTGTAACGCCAAAACCCCGAGGAGAGAGAATACTCCTGGACTGCCTGTCTGTCGAGGTTTGCACGGCAAAACGTTAAGAGCCATGAGTGTGTTCTTTTCCTACAGATTTCTTGTGAATCGTTGCAAAGTGCAGCTGACCAGCCGCCAGACAAACACTTGTAAAATGTATCTGCAGCTGGAATCTGTCTGTGGCAGAGATGATTTCCTAGGATCTTTTCTGTCTGTGATGAACTAGCGAGAGTGACTGGTGCATTCTGGGGATCCGCCTTCCTTTGTAGCAGAGGAAAGTAGTTTTGTGTTTTTTTTCTCTCTCTAGGCAGATCACACTAAAATCCCAAAAGTGGACAGCATGGACCGGCTGACGCAGAACGTTTCCCACACACACTTCATCCTGAATGGTTTTAATGAACTGGGAGAGTTGAGGCCTCTCCTCTTCATCCCCTTCTCTGTCATGTTCCTTCTGTCGCTCTCGGGCAACTTCCTGCTGTTGTATGTGGTCGTTTCTCACAGGGTTCTCCATTCGCCTATGTGTATTCTCATAGCTGTCATGGCCTGCGTGGACTTGAGCCTGCCGCTGTTTTTCGTCCCCAACATGCTGCTGAGTTTCTTATTGGACTGGAGGGGCATCTCTCTGACCGGCTGCTTAGTTCAGATGCACTGCCTTCATTTCGTTGGCGCTTTCCAGTCCACGTTGTTAGTGTGGATGGCGCTGGACCGCTACTTTGCCATCTGCACGCCGCTCTGCTACCACAAGTACATGGCTTTACCGGGCTTCCTCAGATTCGTGATCCCCCCTTTGATCAGGAATTTTCTTCTGACCACCCTGATGGTGAATCTGGCGGGAACGCTGTCGTTCTGCCTCAGGAACGTGATGGATCACTGTTTCTGCGAGCACATGGCCTTAGTGCAGCTGGCCTGCGGAAACACCTCCACCAACAACCTGGTGGGGCTGCTGACCGCCTTCCTCATCCCCGTGGTCGACTTTATCTTCATCGCCGCGTCTTATGTGATCATATTCGGCTCCGTGTTCAGGTCCGGGAGGTCGGGGGTCAAAGCCCTCCACACCTGTGTGACTCACATCGTCGTCATCACCGTCAGCCTCACCTTCGCGCTGACCGCTTTCCTGTCGTATCGAATCAGAAACGGCCTCGCTCCGGCCAGCCGGGTCTTTCTCAGCACAATGTATTTGCTCTTCCCAAGTTGTTGTAACCCCATTATCTACGGCATCAGAACAACAGAAATACGGCAGCAGATCCTGAGGTTGCTGAAGTGTCCTCACTTTGTCAACATTGTTCCATATTCATAAGAAATTATTACAATTCTGTGATGTGTACTGTCGCAAAGCAGATTCAACCTTGTGATTCCCAAACAGGAAATTAAACAGTTCTGTCAGCCAAAGCACCCCTCCCACCACCACAACACACACACACACACACACACACTAAGATATTTAGGCTTGCAGCTCTGTTTTTCCTCACTTCATCCACAAGATTGAAAGAGAAGATACTGTCTCCCCCCAAATCTGCACCTATGGCTGCTGTTAACTAACACTGTGAAGTGTGGAGCCAGTCAGGAGAAGTGGTGCAACATGCTTCAAAATACCTGGAGCGATTTAGATGACTGCTGCTGTAACTGTCAGGCTGCAAAGAATCAGCTATTGTCTTTAATAAGATGCTCTTCAGCTGCTCAGAATCATCATTTAGTAATAATAATAATAATAACTTTATTTATATAGCATTAAAAACAGCAAAGTGCAAAGTGCTTTAACAGACAAAATCAAAAGCAGAATACTCAAAATGAATTTACAAATCAAATAAACTGGGATTCAATTCAGATAGGAGGACAGAGGTGGAACAGCAACATTCAAGTAAATAGTGGGATAACTGTAAAATGAAGACCAAAATAAACAGTAAGGATAAAATAAAAGTAAGATAAAAAGATAAAAGATGATAAAAAAAAAACTAGAAAGATGATAAAAGATAAAAAGACGACATCACATAAAAGCAAGTCTATAAAAATGGGTTTAAGAAGTGATTTAAAAGAAGTGACTGATTCTCTCCTGGCGGCCCTGAAGGCAGCAGCAGCAGTTTGGTGCAGCAGTGTCATGTCGGCAGTTTGACCTGACAGCCAGTGGAGCCGCTAACAGCCTGGTCACACTGTGTTTGGATATTTATTTGGACTCAACTTACTTTCAAGTGACTGTAATGTGTCACTAAAAACTCCACTGAGCTTCAGGTTCCACTCATATTAGTGAAAAGTTGATATTCATTATCTGGGTTCGGGTTAATCTCAGAGTCAGGCTTACATAGTCTGTAGAGAGGCAGCAAATATGCAAGTCACACTTTACTGAACATCTCCATTAAAAATAAGCGTTCACTGAAATTTGAAGAAAAATGGTTTGAAAACGTTCTGTCAAAGCCAAAATTAAAGACATATGTGCATATCAAACAGAATTTTGGCCCTGAATTATATGTTACATCTCGTTTATCTAGAAGCCAGAGATCTTTGGTTGCACAGTAGAGAGCTGGTATTCTTCCTCTGGCCATTGAGGTCGGTCGATTCAAAAATATCCCGGAGGAAAACAGACTGTGTGAGCTGTGTGATTTGGGTGAAGTGGAAAGTGAGTCCCATTTTCTTTTGTACTGTACAAATTATGATGACTTAATTACTGCTCCATGAAATCCTTCAACAAAACCCTGAAATATTCTGGTGTTCAGATGAGCAAAAACTGGAATGGCGGTTTAATTTTGATGTGTTTAAGTTTGCTAACTTTATATCAAAGCCTGGAAAGGTCTGAAGATCTGAAAGATGCTTTAGTTTCTTTATTTTCTTTCTCTGTTGTTTGACAAGGTCTGGGCATACAATTGTATGCACGACACAATAATAATAAAACTTCATTCATTCATTCATTCATTCATTCATTCATTCTATTTGTTATCACCTGTCCAAATAAAGTGGAACTGCACAACAAGCTGCAAACCATCTTTTGTTTTAACAGTTTAGGATATGAAACGTGACGATAATCATCAGTGTCTTCTGCTGCACAGCTTACAGTGTCAGAGGTGGTGTGTGTGTGTGTGTGTGTGTGTGTGTGTGTGTGTGTGTGTGTGTGTGTGTGTGTGTGTGTGTGTGTTCTGCCTGTGTCCATCACTAGATGTCAGTATACTCACATCACATTCCCTCAGTGTGCTGCCGCTGCCTGAAGACCAACTCAGATCTCACCTCTGCATATCATTACCTACCTTATGAAAATATTGCAAGGTTTAAAAATCCTCTGTTGGTTACTTTTCTTGGGTTCTGGTGACTTGGGACTTGACTCTGACTTGTACTCTGATGACTTGAAAAGGTTTCTAAAGTCTTGACTTGAGATCTTGTGTTTGTGTAAATGACTTAGATTGAAAGTGATGAGATTTGTTCCAGCAGACGACTGAATTTAAATTCTGTTTTCTGAATTTGTATGGAATGATTGAATTTATTGAAGTTGAAACTGATTATAGAAATCAAACTCATGATGCTCTTACCGAGTTTTTATCCTATTAAAACCATATTGCATTGTAAAGTCCTAGATATTTAGTTTTCTTTAAGATATTAAATTGATACTGGACTCTTGATTTGTTCTGACTTGACTTGCTGTTCCACATTTAGACCTGAGACTCGAGTGAAGTTGACTTGGTCACACCTCTGGTGTGTACTGTACTAATATGTTAGTGTGTTAGAATCTGTTCTGTACTGTGTGTGTTCGTATGTTAGTTGTAACACCAAGAATAATTTTTATTTACTGAATTTGGACAATAAAGTGATTCTGCAGGTAAATCCAAATAATGTTTTCATTCACTGTTCCTTGTGTGTGTGTGTGTGTGTGTGTGTGTGTGTGTGTGTGTGTGTGTGTGGTCAGTTGGTTTTCAGTGAGTTAAACTAAACTTAAACTTGTTAAACTAGTGAACTTGCTACCTGCCTCTTCACTTGTCATTGTGGGACATGTGACCTCCAGCAGCAGGTATGTTTAGCTTAGCTGTTAGCATTTATGCACACTGCTTTGCAATGTTTGTCCTCAGTAGGCCTCTGTAGTGCAGTGTCGCCCTCTAGTGGTCAGAAAAGTTCACTTATTGCAGCTTTACTGCCTTAAACTGAATCTGCTTCATCATTATGAGTCAAACTCTACAGTAACTTCTTGTGTGTTTCCTGGAAATCTCATAGAAACACTGACAGAATAACAACTTGTCTTGTTCGCCTCTGCTTGATGTGATACAACGATAATTATCATTGGTTGTTCAGCCTTGTTCATATGACCTTATACCTTTTAATCGATAGCTTTTTTATATTCTGTATCTGTAATCTCTATTAACATAATCATGAATATTCAACACTATAAAACTCTGTGTAATCATCCAGACTTTGAGTATTTTCAAGCTTCATATTCATGAAGCTACTGAGCAGGACTCATGTTGATCACAGCTGCAGCCGCAGCAAGCTAACGGTCATCACAGCAGGTCTGGAGACATTTCACTATAATGTGTGTGTGTGTACAGCACCGAGCCGCTCATGTTAAAAACCTTTTCAGTCAGTGGCACAATTATTAAAAATGGCCGTCCACACATTTCTATGGAGCCCGGGAGTGGCCATCGGGAGAAAAATAATTTATGTCGTGGCCACGATTTACTGTAACGTGCTCACGATATGCAAATCAAGCTCTCGTTTTATTCAAATTGCCAAAATGTGCCTCTAAACAGTGACATGGTGCTCTGATATATAATCCATGCGCTCTTCAGGAGCTTATAAAGAGTCAGTCACATATTGGTGATTCTGTTTAAATGTGGCCTGTCCTGGGTGTGTTGCAGCACCTGATTGTGTTTACATGGCCTGAAGGTTAAGAGGCTAAATATGTTGCAATATTTGGGGGATTTGCCTATTCAGTGTAAACAGACAATGGATATTACAGTTTTTCTCGATGGCTTCCACACTATAACTGGGCCTGTTAACTAAACATCCCAAACCATGACGCCATCTACCAAAAGACAAACCCATTTCCCAAAACTATAAACACTATTCCCCTGTTTTCACACATGATTCATATTTGTTGAACTTTTTGTGAAAAACTCTACACACAAATCCCTTCATATATCACTGACTGCACCATGTGCTCATTTAGAAAGCTCTGGCATTCAATATCACTAACTCAAGTCATCACAGCTCAAACCCAATGAACACACAATTCCCCAGGTGCAAACACTAAGAGTCAACATTGTTCACACACCAATCAGAACCTCAGGATAGATAGATAGATAGATAGATAGATAGATAGATAGATAGATAGATAGATAGATAGATAGATAAAAGGGCCATGGGTCAGTTCACTTGTTTTGGAACAATGGATCCACAAAGACCTGAAGGTAGAGGAAGAGGACACAGGAGAGGAGGTGGAAGAGGAAGAGGAAGATGAAGGGCAAGGAGACAAATAGTTTCTGATGAGATTCTCAAATTGGGATGCTGAGGCAGAATAAATGTGATTTCTTTCTTTATGTACAAACAGTTTTTTTTCCATTGGTTTATATTGGTAAATACATGGAAATTATTTGTAATTATTCTTGTAATGAATTATTCTTTATCAGTTGCATATTTTTACAGTACATTTACTTTTTCGCTCAATTTCAGTTTATTTTACTACAGTACATTGAGGAATTAAACATTTTGAAAATGTATCCATGTGTTGTGTCTTTATATTGTGTTCATCATGTAAAGAGGTTGTTCTGGGGGAAAACCATAAGAGCCATTATTCATTGCAGTAACAGGTTTTTACAGCAGTGTTTTGAATTGATCTCACCAGTGTGTCATGGCTGCTTTGTAGTGTGTGTGTATCTGATGGCTTTAGTGTGATGTCTGAAGGCAAAGTTTGGTTTAGATGTCAGATCACATGGTTTTGAGTGGAGAGTTTGGTTTTGACATGGAAGTTTGAAGTTTGTGAAGACGAGTGTGCAGTTATGCATTTGTGTTTAGAGTTTTGGGAAATGGAGCATAATTTCAAGAAATGTGTCTTGGCAATCAAGAAAAACTGTAACATACCAAATCCTTACTAGGCCTCTCTGCAATACCTAAAAGGTTCCTTTTAAGTTGCATTTTTTCCTAAACTGCACAGTTTAATGAAATCGAGGGAACAAATTGTATCTCGTGTGCACGAATGGACTAAAACGTGACGCACGTTACAGTAAATCGTGAACTCAATATAACTTTTTACATTTCTCTGCTCACACAAGCCTGGAGAGCTGGTGCTGCTGCTGGCTCCAGGCTGACAACCTGGTGACATGAAGCTGAGAACCACTGGTTCTAAGATCAGGGGCTTCAGAAGAACTGTTCCTGTTCAGAAGTATCATTTAACTTACTCTTAAATTACAGAGACATGCAGATTATTAACTGGAGGACTGTTCCTATTTAATAAACACATAAAGAAAAGATTTCAAACAATAATTTTACCTAAAGATACTATATTACGTTCCTGCTTTGCTCCAGTTTTATTAACTTGAGTTTAAAACATGTATGCATCTCAAAGTTATCAAGTACATCACAGGAAGGAATTATTTCCTTTGAGGCCTAAATTGTTAAAACTAATTGGACCGCTCGTCCGTCCCCCAGGTATCGTGATTGGCTGTGAGCCTGCGGGTGTTGTCATTGGTCCTCGCAGCTAATTGGCCCCGGGTCAAAACAACAGAGTTTAGTTTCCTCTGACTGGGGAGGCTGGGAATAATTTACTGCTCCAGCTAATTAGTCATCAGTCCGACCCGTGGCTTACAGTAATGAGGATTCATCACTGCAGCTTCTTAACTGTGAAACTCCACTTCTAATAAATGAAACACACAGCGTCACACAGTGTGGACACACACCGACCGGATCAGAAAGCCGGTCAGAAAGTAAAGCTTCTATGTCTCATGAATATGTAAATTATATGTAAATCTCATCGTTTCGCCCACATAATATTTATTTGAAGGTGAAGTCATGCAAGTTGACACAAACACTAACTAACACTTCACAACACCAAACTGCTGCGGCTCATCAGATCCTGTGAAAGGAGGCGTGAAGACGTGGAGAGCAGCTTCACGCTGACCTCAGATCAGATCAGAGACGCTGAGAGGCTTCAGGGCGAAGAGAAGAGCGGCTTGGTGGGTCAGTCGTTCAGCTGAAGCAATTTGTGCTTGTAATTGGTGATGAAGATATTTGCTTGTGCAGTCCTCTTCTCTTTTCAAGGGCCTTTTTGCACCACAACTTGATTTGCATTAATTTCTTATAACAAGAAAACTCTCGCAAATTGCCTTTGTGGTCCAGTCTTACTGAATCTGGACCTCAGTGTCAGTTCTCACTGCTGATGCTTTACTGTTTATTCTAAAGTCTCACACAGTCTTTGGAGGCGCTTTAAAGGAATAGTTCACCCAAAAATGAAAACCCTGTCCTCATCTCCTCCCCCTCATGCCAGGTGAAACTCAGGTGAAGTTTGTCCATATAACACACAGGGAGGCTGCAGCACAACTCCATAGCAGCCTTCTCCAAAACAACTGAAGTCAGTGGGGACCAGTTCTTCAGAGTTCCACAAAGACCTACAGTATATTTACACCATCATTTAGTGCAAATCTGAACTACAGCTGATTGATCTGCAACAAATAATGGTGTATAGGTCTTTCTGTTCACAGTGTGATTGTTTGTTTTTGTTTTGGAGCTCTAAAGAACAGGTCCCCATTGACTTCAGTTGTTTTGGAGAAGGCTGCTACCAAGCTGTGCTGCAGCCTCCCTGTGTGTTATATGGACTAACAAACTTCACCTGAGTTTCATTTGGCATGAGGGAGAGGAGATGATGACAGGATTTTCATTTTTGGGTGAACTATTCCTTTAACCTGGTACATATTAAATCAGGACAAACTGCCTTTACTGCAGGAGGAGATGGTCAAACAGCATCCAGACGTTCAGTACAGAATTAAAGTTCAGTTGCAAAGGTAATTTCAAAATGGATTTTGATATTGAATACTAATTACTTGCTAAAAAATCTATATATCAGTGAAAAACTCATTGGCGCTCCTTTCAGTTTTGGATTACGTTGCCTCCACACTCTCTCCACCATGGATTTACCTGATTGGTCTCCGGTGGTTTGATTGGTTTGACTTAATCAGATCGCTGTTGGGTCGGTCTGAGGGCCGGAGGGTCGGCCGAGGCCCCCGTGGGACCTTTGGCCCGGCTATAAGATGAATCGTGGGAGGAGAGAATCCTTCTGAGCGGCCGGGAGACACCGGGCAGGTAGGCTGGCATGTTCAGAAGTTAGTAAGATGTCTAAAAATTTAAAACAAAATCCACTGGACTCAAACTGAAGAGTTGTCAGTTTTGAGTCCAGTGGATTTTTATTTTTATTTTTGGGACAAAGATAAAAATGCTTCTTCCATGGTCCTCAACACTTGGAGGACCATGGAAAGTTTCAATTCAAGGACGAAAAAGAAAAACATTAAAATCACAGTGAGGTGGTTCTCCACAACAGCAGCGATTATTTTCCTTGTAATGAATCGTTTTAATATTGTGGGATTTTGGGAAGTTGTAATGTAACTTTACTCGGCCCGCCCGAGGTTTCTTCCATTGTTTTTTCCTAACAAGATTTTCTTGGAAGTTTCGAGGCTCTCAGGCTGCTGGAGCCGGTAGGTTAGGAGAGGTAGGCTGTTATGTCCGGATCAGTCTGCTAATTGTGTGTCTAATGCTTCACTCTGCTTCCTTTATGTTTGTCCTGTATCTGTCCTATATGATTGCTGATCAGTTAGATCTAGGCTCTTTCTCTGTAAAGTCCTTCGAGGCTGTGATGAAGAGCTGTAGAGATAAATTAGCTTGAACTTGTCCTTCATGTTGTTGACGACTGTTCTGTCTACAGCGTCTGCGGAGGCGAAGGCGCCGCCATGTTGGAAGCGTCCGAGGGAAGGAACTCCTCCCACAGCGGGTTTGTGTTCCTGGGTTTCCCGGAGCTGCAGAGGCACCGCCGCCTGCTGTCGCTGCCGGCCGCCGCCTCCTACCTGTGGGTGCTGGTGGGAAACTCTCTGCTGGTGTCGGTGGTCCGGAGCGTGGAGAGCCTCCACAGCCCCATGTACGTCCTCGTCTCCGGGCTGTGCGTGGTCGACGTCTTCGTGGCTACGGCCATCGTCCCCAACATGCTGCTGAGCCTCCTGTTCGACCGGGACGAGATCTCGCTGGCCGGCTGCCTGGCTCAGATGTTTTTCACTCACTTCTTGTCGTCCGTGGAGTCGACTCTGCTCCTGGCGATGGCTCTGGACCGCTACGTGGCCGTCTGCCACCCGCTGCGTTACGGCGAGATCGTCGACTCCTCCGCGTTTCTCAAACTGGCGCTCTTCACTCTGGTTCGGAGCGGCTCCCTCATGCTCACGCTGGTCGGTTTGGCGGGCTCGCTGCCGTTCTGCGGCTCCGGCGTGATTCGTCACTGCTACTGCGACCACATGGCGCTGGTCAGCCTGGCGTGCGGCAACACGGACAGGAACGAGGCCGCGGGTTTGGCCGTGATCGTGTGCTTCGTGGGCGTGGACATTTCCCTCATCGTCTTCTCCTACGTGAAGATCCTGAGCGTCGTCCTGCAGGCGGCGGCCGGCGAGGATCGCTGGAAGGCGTTTCACACCTGCGGGACTCACCTGATGGTCATGATGAGTTTCTATCTGGTGGGGAGCGTCACCTTCCTCTCCCACACTCTGGACATTCCCATACCGACGGATGTTAACACCTTCATGGGACTTATGTACATTCTCTTCCCGGCAACCGTCAATCCGATCATCTATGGAGTTCGAACCAGAGAAATAAGAAATGGATTTTTTAAAATGTTTAAAATCAGAGCAAACAAAATAATTACTGTAAAGGTTTCAACGATAAAAGTTTCTCCCGCTGTAAAAGGGCAGATATGAAACCGCTCTCTTGTCTTCTGACATTTTCTTCTTCTGACATCCTTCAGTGTTTGGTTGATAGTAAAGACGGTTAAGTTTCCATCGCTGTGGTTTTAACTGCTGCACGCCCAGATCGTCACCACTGTTGATTTGAGCACACAACAGTTAAAATTACAGCGATGGATACTTACATTTTGGTTGGATTGTCAATATTTCTATTTATGATTTTTATGTGCCATGTCATTAAGTCGGATGCCTCCCTACTCTTCTACATCCTTCTTCCTTAAAAGAAAGTCACAGTAATGAATTTGGCTTTGAAGGTTCATAAAAACATTCTGGTCAATGTATTTGTATTGGGAGATCAGACCAAATTACAAATTGCCATTCTAACTCCCAGGGAAAGGCTGGAGAACAAACCTGCTCATATCAGACTTTGTTACTCCCTCACAGCAAAACCACATGAATTTCCCATGTGATGTTTTTTCCACATGTGAAATTCATGTTTTTTTTTCTGTGAGGGCAGAGCCAGCCGGCGTGCGATTCATGTAGTCTGGAAGATGAAGCTGTGCTGGGGAAAGGTTTCTGATTGGGTCGATGGCTTCCTGAATGAGTCCGGGTCAGTGGAGACCAGGAGACCGGGAGACCGGGAGACCGGGAGACCAGGAGACCAGGAGACGGGACGTCCGCTCACACTGAGCACCAGAAGCCTTTTTGTTTGTTTGCTCTGAAGCCGTCAGACAACAAACCAGATCACCCATGAGGCTTTTAGAGGGTCAGACTTCATGAGGAGGTTAGTGCAGAGTCACAGAAAGTCTTTTACTTTATCAGCAAAACTGAGAAAAACACACAAGTAGAAATTAAAGAACTTTGCTTTCAGGAATCACATTTATTCTTGCAGGTTTTTTTTTTTCATGTTAAGAAATGCAGGAGTTCAGGAAACATTCACTAACTTTCTGATGAATATCTTCCTTTTGAAATATTTCTCCTTATAAATTGGGAAAATACACACACACACATACTCCACACACACACATACACACTCCACACTGCACACCCACAGACATTTACCCACTGTCTGCATACAGAATTTTTGCACAGACATTTCGTCACTTAATATTACTCTGTATATTGTACATAGTGTTATTTGGATATTTATTATTATTCTCTCTTATCTCTACTTTTTTTTATACCTTGTGTTTCTTGATAAATGGCATTCAGAGTGGAAGGCAAAGGAAGAATTTCATTGAACAGGGAAACTTGTTTTTAACTGTGCATATGACAATAAATGCTTTGAAAATATTTATCTAGTTATTTATTCATTTCCTTTATTTTACCAGGTAGGTTATTGAGAACACATTCTCTTTTACAATAACGATCTGCAAATATTGTTTGGCTGTTGGCCTAAGAAGGTTTTGTAAACCTGACCCAGGGTCAGTAAAGGCCCCGGAGGTTTCAGTCGGTCCGAGCATCGAAACCCGACACCTCGTCTCTGCTGTTGAACCATTTCAGCGTCCAGAGACAGCTGAACCCGGAGGAAGAGGAGGAGCAGCTCGGTGACATCAGCCTGAAAACTGCCTCAGCTTTCAGTTTAGCACTTTCCTGAAATCCCAAGGCAAGAACTGTGAAACTGTTTTAGCTGCTGATCAAAGCTGTTGGTAACACTGTACAATAGAGTCACTTATTGTACAGTAAAGGTCACTTAATTAACAGTTAACTAATGTGTCTGGTAATCATTTCCTAATGGTGTTCATGTTAACTAAGGTATTAATTTATACATTATTTAATAGTCATCTTTATAAACTATTAAATACTGTATAAATTAATTCAATGCTTATTAAGCATTAACTAACCCTTAACTTAGTGACCCTTATTGTAAAGTGTTAACCAAGCTGTTTCACTATCCAATCCAAACCTTTATTTAATCTGGTGAACACAACATTTACAATGCTGCTGCACTAAAATCTATTAAAATTTAAATTAAAACTAAATGTTTCAAGGTAAATTCATCTCCAGTCTACAGGTCTGACAAACTGGAAATATGCTACTGGAAATTGGCAGGAAAAAAAGTACCCACAAGGTGTTTTATTGTGTAATAATGCAATATTTTATTTTTCTATTAAACCTTTTAGTTATCCAGACAGTCCCACTGAGCTGAAGGAGCCACGGCCAAAACAGCAGCATCAAGCCACAATTTAACAAATACTGAAACTGAAACCTCACACACACACACACATACACACACACACACATACACACACACACACACACACACACACACACACACACACACACACACACACACACACACACACACACACACACACACACAGAAAAGCTGCAGGCCCTCCAGGTTGCCACAAATGTCCTTTTATTAAAGATGCAATTGAATATACAGGTTTCTTCCTTTCCCCTTCAAAATAAGACCCAATAATAATAATAATAATATTAACAATAATAATAATAATAATACTAATAACAATGTTTCGGGAGTGTTTTTGATCTTTATGCTAAGGTACATGTTACAGATAATAACCCATATATTGACTCAACCTGAAGATGGACAAGTCGTCCCTCCAGTGAACCACTGCCACACACACACACACACACACACACACACACACACACACACACACACACACACACACACACTGGACTGACTTTAACTCTGTACAGGAGGAAAACTCTGTTCCACAACTCAAACTCATGTCGCAATTTAACTTTGGATTTGCCGAGTACAAAAAGATTTGTTTTGCAAAATAACGGTTCAGTAAAGATACTGTATGAATCTAATCAAGCCTGATACTTCTGTTTGAATAATATGTTGTTAAAATAGAGAGGTCGGTTATTCATCATATTCACAAATCATATAAATTATTGGCATATTTCATGCAAACAAGGCCACCGTTAATACGAACCGATAGTTCTCCTCGTCTCCCGTCTAACCGGACCGCCTGCAGAGCCGCTTCCTGAAAGTTTCCCATCATGCAGCGCTGCGCTCCTCTACAGCTCGCCGCGTCCGCGACAGAAACTTCACTACGAGCCTGAAGCTAGAGTCTCCCTGCGGTCGAGCTGAACTACGCTCAACAACTCAGTCGGTGTAAGTCGGCAGTATTTGTGACGGAAGCAAATCCGCTTCCCGTCCGCTCTGAAGATCTGACACGACACATCGAAGAAAATCTCAATACAAAATTACGGCTGTTGGCTCCCTAAGGGAAACACACGAGTGGGACAAAGTGACATTAGAGGCATGCTACCGGGCCGGGCCGGGCCGGGCCGGGCCGCTCCGCCCGGAAACACAGCTGAAGTCTAGGCTGCGGGACTCTTTACCTGTCTACACCCTGGCAGTATGGAGGACGGATGTGGACGAGAACACGAACACGGCTCCACTGTGAGTTTAAAGGGGGTCCGGACTGCGGTTTGACCTAAAGGTTTCCTCCGTTCAGCTCCACACTACAAACAGCAGCACGACACGACAGCGGCGCTCCGCCTCCTCTATCTGTCGTCGAGTTTGGGCGAGTCCGCCGCCTCCTCGTCCTCCTCGTCCTTCGCCCCGATCAGCCGCTGGCGGGCGAAGTCCTC
>NW_027281331.1:55000-70000 GCF_046629955.1 Centroberyx affinis
TATATATTCCCAACTGCACTACTTGTACATAGGGCCACTGCAATTCAGCAAACGTGTAATATCCTGAAGTGCAATATCTCAGCTGCTAATAACAGAATACCATATTGTATTGTTTTATATCTCATTGTTTTATAGGTTACAGAAATATTTACATTTTATATTTTATGTGTATATTTAGTTAGTTCTTAATTAATTAGTTTAGCTTGAACTCTTCTATTTTTAATTGCTGTTTGTTATGTGTGAATGCACCGTCAGGACTGACACTCAGTTTCGTTGTACTACAATAAAGGAATCTGAATCTGAATCTGAATCTGAATCTGAATCTGAATCTGAATCTGAATGAATCTGAATGAATCTGATGACGGTGCTTTGAATCACCTGAGATCTTCATCTTCTTCACGGTCTTGTTAGTGTTGTTGGTGACGTGAACGTTGACGCTGATGGGCTCGCCGTGGTAGTAGATCTGAGAGAAGAGATAAGAATAATAATAATAATAATAATAATAATAATAAATAACCTTTATTTGTCTAGCACTTTTCGAAACAAAGTTATAAAGAGCTTTACAATACAACATAAGAGACACAGCATAGGCAAGAACCAAGGAAAAGTAACAGAACAAAACAAGAAAACATTTTCTACTATCAAACTCCATTGTAGCTGTTGGAAATATAAAATATGAAAAATAAAAAAGAAGAAAAATATACCAAACAACTAAATGGACCGAGGAATGCAAAGTCCATCACCAACAGCTGTTTTTAACAGTTACAGTGATTTAGGGGGATTCTTCCTTTAAAGCTCCATCTCCTCCACTGTCCAGAGTTTTATTTAGTGTCTTTCTGTCCATCCAAAGCTGTGTGTGTGGTGTCATGAACCAAAAACACTCTCAATCCATTTCTCCACGTTCATTTTCCAGCATCTCTCTGAGCCTTACCAAGAACAGGCCGTTTCTGTCTCCGTGTCTTTAAGGCTCATTAATATTAACGACTCCTCCGTTCCCATTGGCTAACCGTTTCCAGAGTGAAACGTGAGACGCCGCGGCCCGGCGGCTACAGGTAGGGAAAACTCTCCGGTAATAAACAACGACAACCGCTCAACCGCTTTGAAAAAACACTTTGAAAAGCACTTTGAGCTCTACCTGCTCAGTATTTAGTGCTTTTCATGTGACAAGATGCTTTTGAGTTTTTATCATAGTGTTCTTGTTAGAGTTCTTCGTTCTGACCTCAGGAAACCAATCAAACAGGATGACAACCGACTGGGAAGATCATAAAGATACGGTTCAGCTATTGGAAGTAATCTGGAATCACTAAATGTGTTGTCCAATAGGAGAGCAGTATCTAAATGTGTTGTCCAATAGGAGAGCAGTATCTAAATGTTCTGTCCAATAGGAGAGCAGTATCTAAATGTTCTGTCCAATAGGTACCCGGGTTCAATTCCCAACTCAACTGTGAGCAAAACCTGAAGCTAACCTGAAGCTAACCTGAAGCTAACCTGAAGCTAACTGTTTCAGCTGCTAAACTGAAGCATTAGCTAACCTTCTCATGTGAACAGAGACTGTCCTCCCCCAAAAAACGAGCCCATAGGTCGTTTGTACTTGCAGCTTATTACGACCTACAGTTACGTTTTAAAGTTAAGTGACCTCTAGCGGTCGTGTAAATAACGACAATGTGCTGCGTTGGTCTGCGTCCACGTCATGTGACGTGAGTCAAGTTTCTCTGTCAAGTTTCTCTCTCAGCGTTGAAACAGCACGGTGGAAAGTCAGGGTGTTGTGGTCTGGATGGTGGATGGGCGATACGTTTGCCTTCGATGTCGGCGACCGGGGTTCAATTCCAAGTGTTTCCAAAGGACAAACAACCGTGAGTCACATTTTAATTTTTTTTATTTAACCATGACCAAACCATTTTCCTAACCTTAACCAAGTTGTTTTAGTTGCCTAACCATAACCATAACCCAAGATATTTTATTTGCCTAAACTTTACCATAACCTTAACCCAAACCTTAACCAAACTTGTTTTACTTGCCTTAATTTCGGGGGCGGCTGTGGCTCAGGAGGTAGAGCGGGTCGTCCACTAATCATAAGGTCGGTGGTTCGATCCCCGGCTCCTCCAGTCCGCATGTCGAAGTGTCCTTGGGCAAGATACTGAACCCCAAATTGCTCCCGATGGTTGCGCCAGCACCCTGAGTGGTAGCTTGCCGCCATCGGTGTGTGAATGGGTAATTGTAAAGCGCTTTGGATAAAAGTGCTATATAAATGCAGTCCATTTACCAATTTAACCAAAGTGGTTTTAATTGCCTAAATTTAACCATTAACCAACCTTTGGGACGTAATTCAATTTGTGGCGGAGGAACATTTTCAAATTCGTCGAGGTCGTGTTCATTTCACTTATTTTTGTGAGATCAGGTTGGAAACGCTCCTGTATTAGAGGGTAGGAACAAACGACCTATGTGGTCATATGGGTTGGAGGATTTGTTGGACCAGCAGGTGGAAATGTCCAGAACAATTCCTGCTGTTGGACCAGAATCCGTTACTGGAGAAGGAACCTGATCTGAACTGGATTCCTGATCTGAACTGGATTCCTGATCTGAACTGGATTCCTGACAGAAACATGTAGACTGAGCTTCAGAGTTCGAGCTTTCTTGGAAATTTTATGAGACTGTGACTGTAGATCCATTCAGTAACGTTCTCAGGAGAAGTGAATAGTGTGATAAGGTGGATTTGTTTCCAAATATAGGTTACTGTGACACAGTAAACTGTCTCTGGTCTAACTGGACTAACTGTGTCTGTATATGGCTCTGGTCTGGTCTGTTACCTCTTTGTCCAGAGAAGCCTCCAGGTGAAGCGGTTTGTCTGACATGAGGAACTGCCTGGTGGTTTCTGCCATGGGTTGAGGGCCTGGTTTCTCTGGAGCATACTGCACCTTCCTGATCACCAACCGCACTGAGTTCCTGTAACAACACACAGTGACAGTGCTACGAAGGACTGACTGAGGGACTTGATTCTGAGGGACTGACACCAAAACCTGACGTTTACCGCTGAGGTTTTACATCCTGAAACATTTTCTCATATCAAACTCCACTGGAGCTGCTGGAAACATCTGGAGGTGACGTCACCTCGTCTACGATTGGCCGGTTCTCCACCAAGAAGAAAAACACAACTAACTACTGAATGGAGCCAGGAATGAGATGTACATCACCAATAGCAGTTTTTCACAGAATTACAGTGTTTTACTTTAAGGCCCAGTCAGAATGCCAGAAGCTAATGGCACAGGAACAGTAACACAACAATACAAATCTGCATACATAAAAACACAATCAGCCTGTAAGTCCTTTCAGCACTTTAGCGACTGCTAAGTGAAACTAAAGGAGGAATGCTGCTTCACTCAGCAAAACTCAGAAACCATATTGGACTTACATCTTACCATCATCTATTATTTATTCAACTGAGTCTGGTTTTCAGAAATGATTTTGGATCTTCAATGACTCCGGTCTAATTGTTTTAAGTTATATTTTTCAGTCTACCCATAGTTCAGCAAACTAACCTTTGATTTGTAACTAATTTGTTGACTCTGGTCTGTTAATATTATTTTTAATTCGGTGTCAGTTCTCAGTGTGCTTATCAATCTGCTCCAGCAGCAGCTCTGCAGGAAGCCTGCTAATGCATGAGTGATTTCAACTTCATTCATAATTCATCTCTTTATTCTATCGGGGGTCACACTGCAGCTGACTAAAGCTTTTACCTTTTGTGGATCTTTTCTTCAACATTTTCTGCACAGAAAGCTTTCACTTCAAAGTCGACGCCGCAGGCCTGAAGAGACACGACAGCAAACACATTTTATTGGATTTACATATTCCGTTCATAAGGAAGTATTAAATACTGTTTAGATGCCCTTGGACAAGGCACCTCATCTAAATCAGTGGCCAGTAGCAGACTGCGGTCGAACTGTGGAACTGCATGAACATGTAGCAGGCTGGAGCTCAGTCAGTGGGAAACCAATCTGGGAACCCATCATCTATCAGTCTGAGGACGATTAGACTCTGGGGGCGACGGCCAATATTTCGGGGTTTCCGGTGTAGCCAGCAGACATCCGGGCCAAGACTTCCTCTTCCATGCACCGGTCATTGTTTACAGTCCGATTAGCGACTTGAGACGCGAGAATGGAGTCGGAGTTGAGAGACGACGTCTCATATGCAGATATCTGTTTATAGAGATTAGCCCAAATGTCGTTTGGACCTAAAAAACTTGTGAAACAATCCAGTTGTAGACGTCGCACGGAAGAGGAAGTCTTGGCCCGGATGTCCGCTGGCTACACCAGAAACCCCAAAATATTGGCTGTCGCCCCCAGAGTCTAATCGTCGTCAGACCGATAGAGGATGGGTTCAGAGATTGGTGGGAAACTAATCTTGAAGAGTAAAGGTCCTCACCTTGCCAGTGTCCTCAGGGCCCGGCTGCAGGGTGACGGAGCAGGGCAGGTTCAGGGGAATCTGATCCAAACAAATAAATAAAAACATCTGCTTCAGTGGCAGAGGAGACGCTGCTCAACATGAGATGAGATGAAACTTTATTAACATTAGGTCGTTGCAGGGGCAAAACTAATAGCATTCAGCTGGGAAAACGACAAATAGAATATATTCAGGTAGAGTTTGGTAGAAGACGATCTGCTGAGTGGAAACGGTCGGTGCCGCTGCTTTCCGGGCCGCAGAGAGAAATACGTCGGTCGCTCTCCGTATCGTTTTCACAAACAGCTTTTTTGGAGATATTCTGACAAACAGTTTGGACTCATTAGTCAGTACTACAGGTACGAAAGGGACAAATTATCTATAGGTCCAAAATCACCAAATCATATAAGGCCACAGTACCTCAAAGGTGAACGGGTAGGCGTGTTCTCCGAGTTTTTTAATGAGGCGCTCCTGAAGGCGAGTGAGACTCTTCTTCTCTTCAGGCACCGGAGGGAAGGCCTGGATGTTCGCCACAAACAGGTCCTTCCGAAACGTCAAACCCAGGACGTCCAGGTCCTCACGGCCGTAACGGAAGGCACAGGTCAGCGTCACGAACACTGAGGGGAAAAAACCCAGGAACTTAAAACCAGCACTGTTCAGAGTGAAACATAAAAAGGATGAGAACAAAACATTGATGTAGGTTTTGACTGAATGGGTAGTCGGCTTCATTAGGAATACTCGTCTGGACTGAATCAAACAAAACAGATCACCATACTGCTCTTGAGCATTTGTTGAAGCTGCACTGGGCAACTTCGCACAATGGCGGCCCCAAATGGCAGTGAGAGGTAACTACTGAAATATTTGAGCTTCAACACCCAGAATTCCTGTGCGGTGAGGTCAGTAAAGCGGTCTGTGCTGCGTTACACCAAAGGAAACCAAAGGAACCAGAGAGGAAAAGATCTAATGCTGGTCATCCAGCTTTCTCTTCTGGATTTCCCTCTTCAGTTTGGATCGGTCAGATTTCCCTCCGGTGAGCAAACTGACAGCAGAGTTTCATTTGGACAAACGGGGAGAATCTGCAGCGGCTCAGTCAGTGACGAGACGCCGCATCACCTCCCGGCTCAACAGACGGATGGAGTTTCACATAGAAATATTTCAATCAGCTTTAAACTGACTTGAGACCTGAAATGGGACAGAAGGCCGTACACAGTGGGTCCTTTTACATGAAAAGAGTGCTAAGATGTTTTAATGCCCCTGGTCCACAGGCCAAGAGAGCCCATTTCCCCTTTATATCCCAAACTCAAACAGCTGAAGTCAAACGGTTCATGCAGAACACGGACGACCTCTTCGCTTCACTTCGTCACTTCTGGACATTTCACTGGGTTTGATTTGCAAATTCTCAGTTTGTTGTTTGTTTATGGAGACCTATTCTGTATTTAATCATTTTCTTCATTTCATTTTACCCAAAGATAATCCATAAACACACATGGAAAACATCATCTTGATGTTGTGCTTCACTCTAGCGACCTAGCTAGCTCAAGTTAGCAGCTAAAGTATTTTAGCCTCCGCTAACGTTACACACCAGGAAGAACAACAATCTCCAGATTATTGCCAGAACGTGATTGGTTCTCGTGCTGCGACCATCAGGCTCATTTGCTTAGTATTAAACTTTTTCAAGTTTTCTCATCTGTTTGCATCGCCACCTATCCCATCATGCCATTCTTCACTTCTCATAGTGAATGGAGTTCAGCTCAGCAGATTCTCACCTTTTCTCTCCTTCAGGTACTCCGGGTCGATCAGGACGACGCCGTCTGCAGAGGAGGAGCGTCACATTCTGTTTTTATTCTTATTTTCATTTTTCATTTGCATTCCATTACCTTTTTAATGTTTACATTTTTAACAATTTCAATTTAATTAGTATATTACTCACATTTTCTATTAACCTTCTAAAGCATTTTTTGACTGTTTTTTAAGTGCTCTATAAATAAAAGCTTATAATAATAATAATAATAATAATAGCATCATCAAAATCAAAAAACAATCAAAATCAAAATCAATCTCATAAAATAAATTCAAATTTGTAAAAACAAGAAGGCAGCACAAGATAAAAAGATACCAATGGAGGGTAAAAACCATTTACCAGTAAAAATAACGGGATAAAAGACATTACATTAAAGCAAATGTTTAAAAATAAGTTTTAATAAATTATTATTATTATTACTATCACATTTTGAAGAGTAGCTGTGCTTACCGACGGGCTCCACCAGGTCCACATGGTCCACGAAGTCCCTCTTCCCCAGATAGACGGTGAGCTGAGGAGAGGAAACAGGCGTTACCGTCCGACAGCCGCGTCCTGCCGAGGTGTCCTCGAGCCAGACACTGAACCACCTGCTGGCTCTGTTCACCTAACCGGCAACAAACTGGATCTGGTGTTTACATGCCAGAACATACCGGTCGATATCAGGACATCCCGGCTGGCACATCGGGGTTTTTCACGATCAGGATACGGGCTTGTTGTGATCTAACAGGTAGACTTTGTTGTATTTTGGTGTTTTTGACTAAACTGTCCCTTTAGTGTTCTGTGCAGATTGAACATGATAAAGATTTTTTTTTTTTTTAAAGAAGGCATGACTCACCTTTCCATTGGGACTGGCTTTCTTAAACACCCTGAAACAAAACACACAGGAGAGAGAGAACACAGCTTAGTTTCACTGATTCAGAAGGAAACGGACTGTTCTCTCCTCATCACTGTGACGGGGGACGAGTCCAGAAGTGAGTCTGTCACACCGGTGCAGACCGGCAGGGAACACAGCGATCAGCAGTCAGTCCGTCAACAGTTAGTTTAGTTTAGTTTGTTTATTTGTAAGGGACAAGTACAGAGAGACATGGACAGCTGCAGCAGCAGTGTGATGTGCTGAACATGTTTACAGCTGAAGCTCATTTCCAGCAGCAGGCCCTTGATGGGTCAAGCGATCATTAAAATGACATGTTGCAGTTTATAATCAGTGCATATATTAATAAAGCAAGATAGCATTGATAGTTCGAGCAGTCAAGTTCATATAGTAATAAAACAAGAGCAGCAACCATCCATGACAACACACAAACAAACAAACAGACAAATAAAACAAAACAAAACAAACCTAGAAACAAAGAAAACAAAACCAAACAAAACACAAAATATTTTGTCAGTTGGCATGGCAACAAGAAAACCTTGAATGAGGTATAATACAAAAAAATATTACAACTTAAATCTCAAGTTTCAACTTTTTTCTCAAGTTTATATTGACTTTTTTTTATCTCAAACGTTTTTACATTATTGTCAAAATTTTCAACTTTATTCTTGAAATATTTCTTGAATTATTTATTTCTTATTTTCTACTTTTCAAGTGTCCCCAGTGCTCTTCTGTATAGAAGACACTTCATGCACTTTAGCAAAATATTAATTAAAATATTAAACTCAAAGCATGAGTGTGAGTCTATACACACGTCTTCACACATGAATGGAGTCCAGACTGTAAGAACACAGATCCGATCTGATGCTCCACCCAACAGGCAGGTCCGATGTTAACATGTGATACTGCGAAAGCCAATCAGAAGAGCTCATTTGGTCACATGGTACATCGTCCCCACAACAAAACGTAGGACGGAACGTTTTCCATTCGCATTAACTGGGAAATTTACACATTTACCAAGTTCCCACATTTCCTGTAACACACACTCCGCATGACAGTTCTGTTGTACAGTGATGTTGAAATCAGCCGGACCAGGTCTACTGACGAGCTGCCGGTCTGGATCTGCTGAAGCCAGACCCAGACTGCTGTCTCAGTGTTTTTTTCCCTGGTTGTTAGCATCAGTTTTGCCGTCCGGCTGCGGTCCATCAGCCTCCCCGCTCCCTGCCAAGCCTCCTGCCTCTGGCTAATGGCGTCCGACACAATTACCTCCCCCGCCTCTCTGTTTGTGTCCTAATGTTGTCGTAAATTAGCTGCCGTGTCTGCTGCGGGTCTGCTGCGGGTCCATTAGGCCTCCAGCAGACTCTCCCTGCTTCCTCCTGAACGGACCTTCCTCAATTAGCGTCATTAGCGCAGCATCAGGACCGGCGTTCCCAGAACCGCCGGCCCCTGGGAACTCTGTCGTTACGCAACCAACACGCCATGAAAACTGGACCTGACTTGTTTACCTGCACACCCAGATCTCTTCAACTAATCCAGTAAAACCCTAACATGGATCAGCATCAGAATCAGAAATCAAAATGAATGTCTGATTAAACAGAAGACAATTTGAATGGATTTCATTCAAATTGTTCTGTTATTTCCACTTGCCATATGTCTCTATTTATTGTATCTTACCTATTGAATCAATGTTTAGACTGATGGAATAAATGTCTTAGGACCATTCAGTCGTACTTTTTAGGGTCTTAGGTTAGTCTTAGGTGTTTTGTAGGTTGTAAATGTTACTGTATAAAACATACACTTTTTCAAATCTAGACGTGTTAGTAAACATATATTTTAAATACTATCTGCTTAGTGTCTGGGCCATAATGTCACACTGTCACGGATTTGTTTTTTCTCCTTTATATGTTATTTGGCAAATAATCATTCTTGTTAATTTAAATACTTCAAGTAAATAATAAAGTAAATATAACTACCCTACGCTACCTTCCCTCTGCTCTGATTGGCTCCTGCTTCACCGCATCATCAGAGTGGGAAAAGGTTGAAGCAGCTGAACACTTGCAGAAAGTTAAGTTAAGTTCACACCAGTTATTACCAGATGATCTTTGAGTTTGCCAAAAAAACGAGACAATTTGCACCAGATTACTTTCTGGTCTTGTAGGATATCTGTCCACCTTCAGGACTGAATGTAATATTTATTTATTTATATCTTTTTAATTTTCTTTTAAATGTGATTTTAATGCACGTTTCTAATCCTCTTGCGTCTTTTTTTTTATCTTTCTATTTCACTTGATTTGAACTGCATTACTTTTTAAGTCTTTTATCTTGTGGATCTCTTGTCTGTACTTTTGCACTTTTTAATTGTACATTTTTTACCTTTACTGTGTTTCTTATTACTCTGTAAAACACTTTGAATCGCCTCTGTATGAAATGTGCTATACAAATAAAGCTGCCTTGCCATGCCTTGAATAGGAAGGAGAGACTATGTATTAGGTTCTGGTCTTGATACTGGATTAACATTAGGGATGCCACTGGTAATATTCACCTACACCAGTAATACTAACAGTCCAAATAGAGCTTATTGATGACTTACAACAGCAGAATAAGCTTCAGCTGCTAGATCACCAACATTACAAGAGGCAACCAATAGGAAGGAGGTCAAAGGTCACTGCACTCCGACACTAGAGGGAACATGCGGCCCTGGAACGATCCTGGCGATAGAGGAGCGAGGGGAAACAGTGTTAATCCATGCCGGTGGTTCTGTGGTTCTCCGGGTGGAACCTGAAAGTCCCGGTTCTGACTCAGATCTGAGGCTTTATGATCCGCGTGTCGCGTGTTTTCACTTCCCGTCTGGACCGAACGGACATGAGCCGCGGTCAGATCCTGAGGCACGAGACTGAATGCTCCAATCGCAATTTATCAGCGTTGTCATGACAACAAGTAAATCATCGCTGACCTGAGCAGAGACAGACGGACAGACAGACGGACGACTGGTCGCCTCAGATCAGTCTGTTGTTCCTCTGCTCTGCTGTCAGTTCATAGTATTATGGGATATGGGCAGTGTTGACGTTACTCAGTAACACGTTACAGTAATGTGATTACTTTTTTCAGTGACAGTAGTGTAAGGGATTACAATTTCAAATTCAGTGATTACATTCCAGTTAGTAATCCCAGTTACACTACAATACAATACTGCAAATGAATTATTATTTGAAGGGGGATTAATAAAGTGATATCTTATTTTATCTTATCTTATCTTATCCTACGCTCCGTTACTGCGTTACTGAAACCAGAACCTGAACCCCGTCGAACTTTTCTGTTCTCTCCTTTGAAATTTGAAATCCCTCGGTGTGTTTTCCTCGTCCGTCTTCAGGACTTGCGGCAGCTTTTCGCTGAATCAGCAGAACAGCAGCTGGAGTCTGAGGAGACGCAGACTCTGAGCAGCTGGAGGTTTTCCCGATACTTTCAATCGATCTCAGTCAGGATCAGAGAACATTCTGGTCCGTTGTGAACTTTGTGAGGCAGCAAAACTCTTTCCACATTACTGCTGCTGGTGAGGAATTAGTAAAGTAACGTGATTACTTTTTAAATGAGTAATAAGTAAAGAGTAATTAATGCCATTTTCCGAGTATCCGTCCTGGATATGGGTGACATCCTACAGTAGATAAACAGTCAACCGATAAATTCAGATACGAGCAGCGATGCAGAATTGATCCTGAAGGCCCGCAGTGTGAACGCAGCCTCAGTTCAGATTTCTCTGTCAGGAGTCTGTTAGCCGCTGCAGATCCACCAGGAGCTTTCAGAGCCGATCGATACCTGAACCCAGAGCTGCTGTCCGTCAGACGCACCGGCCACAGCGGACCGACAGGCACAGAGAGGGAAAGAGCGAGCTCGGAAAACAGAGAGCGTACAGACAGTATCGATACTCTCGTTCTTCATGATGGATCAATGGCGGCGGCGCTGGTGGGAACACAGAGCGGCAGATCAATAGCAGATTCCTGTTGAGTCTGAAACCTGACTGAAGACTCCCATGACACCAAAACTAAACCTCCTGGCTGCGTTCACACCGGCACCGAAACATCACACTTCAACTGTGCTGTGGTCCGGATCTGATCACTGGAGAGAGAGAGAGACACACACACACACACACACACACACACACACACACACACACACAGACACACACACACACACACACACACACACACTGACATCCAACCATGTTTCTACAAAAGCATCCGCCCTACTTTAATAGCACAAGTGCGAGTTGCATCACTTCCTGTGGGTTGTTAAATTTTTAAATTGGGCTAATTGACCATTTGACAGGAGGCTGGAGGCTGGAGGCTGGAGTCCAGTTCCTGTCGGTGAGTAGAGTCCATTAGACGCCGCTCTACTGCAGCGCTCTGCTGTGATTGGCTTCCTCACCGACTGATTCCTGCAAACCGCTGCATCAGTTTCTTCCTCAAAGCTTCAGCAGCACAGGTAAAAACAAACATACCATCCCAGACCAAGTCAGCTTCACTCGAGTCCCAAGTCAGTCTCAAGTCTTGAGGCTCGAGTCTCGAGTCAAGTCTCAAGTCTAAATGTAGAACAGCAAGTCAAGTCAGAACAAATCAAGAGTCCAGTATCAATTTAATATCTTAAAGAAAACTAAATATCTAGGACTTTTCAATGCAATATGGTTTTAATAGGATAAAAACTTGGTAAGAGCATCATGAGTTTGATTTCTATAATCAGTTTCAACTTCAATAAATTCAATCATTCCATACAAATTCAGAAAACAGAATTTAAATTCAGTCGTCTGCTGGAACAAATCTCATCACTTTCAATCTAAGTCATTTACACAAACACAAGATCTCAAGATCTAAAGTCAAGACTTTAGAAACCTTTTCAAGTCATCAGAGTACAAGTCAGAGTCAAGTCCCAAGTCAAGTCCAGTCTCAAGTCTTCTCTTCGTGCATCAAGCAAGTCTCAAGCAAGTCTCAAGTCCAAGTCATGTGATTCGAGTCCTCATCTCTGATCCCAGCACATGAACACACAGACACCATAACTGTTGTACATACTGAGCTGACCCAGGATCAGCCTCAGACAGAACAGCGGCTCTGGATCTGGAACACTCTCCACTCTGAATTATTCCTCCTTTACTCAGCTGATCAGGATCAGGATCAGATTCACCAAATAGCCTCATCTTAGCACTGGGATCTGCTTTGTCCCATTGACTTCCAGTGGAAATAAGCTTTGTCCACCGAGTTCAAATGGGACTAAATCCAGTCCAGATGAGAGAGGAGGAGAGACTGACAGGCCAAGACATGGAGGAGGACAAGGAGGGAGAAGGAGAAGAGGATGAAGAGGAGGAGGAGCAGAAATAATCTGTTCTGGTTTGAATCACACAGCGCTGATGTTGCTGGACTGGAGCTGACTCGCAGAGAACACGTTATATTTTATATTTTATGACATTTCTGCTTCACTAGACGATATCCAGGGACAGGAGTGTGTGTGTGTGTGTGTGTGTGTGTGTGTGTGTGTGTGTGTGTGGGGTGGGGTGTGTGTGTGTGTGTGTGGGGTGGGGTGTGGGGGGGGGGATGACTCGATTCAGCTTGGACTCAGAATCGGAATTGAATACTGATGACTCAGACTTGAATATTGAATATTGATGACTCGGACATGGACGTGCGCACTGAGGACTTGAACATGAACTTGGGACTCGGTTACCTTAGTCATCGGAGAAGAGAAGAGAAGAGAAGAGAAGACAGGAGTTTGTCCTCCAATCTGAAGCTCATCCATCCAGACAAAGAATCATCTGCCTCAGAAAATCTCCTCTCCTCCTCTCCTCTCCTCTTCTCTCCTCTCCTCCTCCTCTTCTCTCCTCCTCTCCTCTCCTCTCCTCTCCGACAAATTGGTAATAATGTCTTTCAGTCTGTAATGTCTTTCGACCAAAATGTTTGTGCTGATGTTTCCTGATATTCAGTATCTTTAAATTTGAACGTTTACATAGCAAAAAATTAGAAGTGGAAGTCTAAGTCAGTGTTTCCCCCTGAATCTGGATAAATAACGTAATTAGGATTTGTTTTGGGTTTAGGGTTTGTGAAGCTCTCGTCTCTCTATGGAAGTGTGAATTTAAAGGTAAAAGAGGAAATCCCAGCTAATGGAAGTCCAGTCTGTGCTGATTGAGTTGGGACTGAGGTGACCCTAATAAACCCCCAAACTAACCAGTAACCTAACCAGTAAACTAACCAGTAAACTAACCTGTAAACTAACCTGTAAACTAACCTGTAAACTAACCAGTAAACTAACCCCAGTCTAACCTTTAAACGACCCCTAGCCCTCCTCACATCCTGCTCCCAAGCCAGTCTTGACCTAAAATTAAAGATTAAAATTAAGATTAAAATGTTACCATCCAGCCAACATTCAGATGTTCATGTGCTGGTCCAAACTGACTGTCTCCAGATTACTGATGTAAACCACTCTGTTACTGACTGTTCACACAGCAGGAAAATCCAATGTGTTCCTCAGATCTGTCAACTGGTTCCACTCCGTCTCCATCTTCAGTCTTCATTGCCTCCACTCTAACAGATTTCCGTGGGGGAGGGGGGGGATTCCATATTCCCAACCAATCACTAGAGACCGACGTATCCGCCTGAATCTAACGCCATTTTAAGTCGACACTGATGCGGAAAAAGCATCTTCCCTTTGAATAAAAGCCTTCAGAGCAGAGAGCTGTTCTGATTTCAAAGTAATTGGTACTTTTAATGGATTCAGAACAGCCTGGATAGCAGCGTCCATCTTGTCTACAGCGTCTCCATTGTTGTTGTTACTCCTCCTTGGTTCCAGCAGCTTGACAAAAGCTTGACGACGGCGTTAGTCCCGCCCCCCCTGGCTCTGATTGGCTAATCGTTAGTCCCCCCCCCGGCGCTCATCGGACCGATCGTTTTTCAACCGAGAAACCGCTGTTTCACGTCACGATGCCAGACCGGAATCAGTCGACTGGTGGAGTGGGCGGAGTCAGAGGTCTGGACCCAGGACCTGGATGTGTCGCTGTGTGTTCATGTTGCTCATCGCTCGAGTCGCAGTGTGAAACCAGCGCCGCACAGAGAAAAAACACTTTGATCTGATCACAGCGGTCAAACTGAGCTGCAGGTCCGCAAAAGCATTTCAAACCACGTATGAAAGTGGCTTGTACCCGATTTGAAAAGATAAAAAGAAAGAAGTTTCTAGACTAAAATCTGAATACCGTAGATTTGTAATTACATCATCTACATAACGATTATCAAGGTTATTATTCCAACAAATGGAAAATGCCATTACTAAAATGTTCCTTAACCCTAAAACATTTTGAGGTAACACTTTACAATAAGGGTCACTAAGTTAAGGGTTTGTTAATGATTAATAAGCATTAACTAAACCTTAATTAACAGTTAACTAATGTGTCTGGTAATAATTTCCTAATGGTGTTCATGTTAACCAAGGTATTAATTTATACATTATTAAATAGTCATCTTTATAAACTATTAAATAATGTATAAATTAATACCTTAGTTAACATGAACACATTAGTAAACTACACATTAGTTAACTGTTAATTAAGGGTTAGTTAATGCTTAACTTAGTGACCCTTATTGTAAAGTTTTACCCATTTTGAAATGATCCATCATGTAAGTGACTTCTGTAAGCGCATGTGGAATCTGCCCCAGATGTTTTCACAGTAACACCCTGACTGGCCTGATGGGGGGGGGGGGGGGGGGGTGCAGCTGCAACCACAATCTGCAGGATTCTGGTTTCTCTTGATTGTGGTGAACTTCGGTGAAAAGCCGTCATCATTCGTCATTGCTTTGGTTTTTGCTCTCAGTGTCGACACTGACCGACATACTGTGATAATACAGAGAGTGCAGACTGCGGC
>NW_027281331.1:75000-81599 GCF_046629955.1 Centroberyx affinis
CAGGTGGTGACATCACCTGGCACAAAGACCAGCCAATAGCAGATGAGCAGTGCAGTACCCTACTTTTCACCATTAGGTGTCAGCCTTCACCACAGGTTTGGGTTTGGGGTTTAGTTACTCTTTAAACTTACCTAATGAGTCGGATCCACCGCTGCTTCAATTCTCGATGGCTGACGCACGCGTTCTCCCTCACTGAAAGTTGAATTGATTGTTTTCTGGTGGATCCATTCAAAAGTCGACGCACTCTGTGGAGCAGGGAGAACGCTGTGACAACCTGACGCTGGCAGTGGAGCTCTAACGTAAATCGGCGTTTCCACTGTCTCCAAAATGTGCTCACGGCACTTACGTACGCACCTTTCAGCTGATTTTGTGCACACACAATGGTTTATAAACTGGGACTACTGGATAAAGTGGGACTGCCAGACAAACTGGGACTGGGTCTGATGGACAAACTGGGACTGCCGGACAAACTGGGACTGGGACTGCTGGACAAACTGGGACTGGCACTGCTGGACAAACTGGGACTGGGACTGCTCAACAAACTGGGACTCATGGACAAACTGGGACTGGGACTGCTCGACAAACTGGGACTGATGGACAAACTGGGACTGGGACTGCTCGACAAACTGGGACTCATGGACAAACTGGGACTGGGACTGCTCGACAAACTGGGACTCATGGACAAACTGGGACTGGGACTGCTCGACAAACTGGGACTCATGGACAAACTGGGACTGGGACTGGGACTGCACGACAACCTGGCACTGCTGGACAAAATGGGACTCATGGACAAAATGGGACTGGGACTAATGGATAAACTGGGACTGCTGGAACAAGACAACTGGGACTGCTGGACAAACTGGGACTGGCACTGCTGGACAAAATGGGACTCATGGACAAACTGGGACTGGGACTGCTCGACAAACTGGGACTCATGGACAAACTGGGACTGGGACTGCTCGACAAACTGGGACTCATGGACAAACTGGGACTGGGACTGGGACTGCACGACAACCTGGCACTGCTGGACAAACTGGGACTTGGACTAATGGATAAACTGGGACTGCTGGAACAAGACAACTGGGACTGCTGGACAAACTGGGACTGGCACTGCTGGACAAAATGGGACTCATGGACAAAATGGGACTGGGACTAATGGATAAACTGGGACTGCTGGAACAAGACAACTGGGACTGCTGGACAAACTGGGACTGGCACTGCTGGACAAAATGGGACTCATGGACAAAATGGGACTGCTGTACAGACTGGGACTAGGACAGTCAGCATAGGTCCTGGTCAAGGCCTTGGACACCGGGCAGAGGTCCTGGTCAAGGCCTTGAACACCGGGCAGAGGTCCTGGACAAGGCCTTGGACACCGGGCAGAGGTCCTGGTCAAGGCCTTGAACACCAGGCAGAGGTTCTGGACAAGGCCTTGGACGCCGTCAGCAGACGTCTGTCAGACAGAGGAGCTGCAGGTCGGAGGCAGCAGCTGCTTCCTCATTACCAACCTCAGCATGAAACACCCTGCAGCACCTCGCTGTCTGCTGAACTTATTGTCCTCATTGACGCATTGACTCATGTATTTTTGAAATTCAGCAATCAGGCAATAACAGGTTTCAAGGACTCAAGGGTCATGAAATTCCCTAAACACAACACACAACAAAGTTTTTACTCAGCACTGGCTGAGAACAGACCAGGGCCAAAAGCCAGATGATTAGAAATGAGCATTTATTGGCAATTAAGATGAAGAGTTTTATTACATCAGTTAGCTCATGTAACAGAGTGACATGTTCCACACAGTACAAAGATATTAAAAACAAATTGAATCAACCTGCTGATAGATTAGATAGATATAAAAGAAGACCCTGTCAGAAGAGCAGAAGCCGACTCAGACTGGATATGGAAGCGTTTGCAGATATGCAGCCGACAGCGTCAGTTTTGGTTTAAGTTTGTCTTTTTGCTGGTTTTATTGTTTTAACATGGAGGCCAATAGAGACTTCTAATCAAAAGGTAACAGTCAAAATAAAAAAAAAAGACTAACTTAAACTTACTTTGAATTCTTGACTACATATTCTATAAAGGAACTCTGTCCATATCTTCCCTTATTCAATATACACACATTCCCTTGTTAAGTTCCTTAAGGCCATGATTTCTGGGCAACATGGAGGCAAACATGTTGCTTTCAGTAGGGAAGGAGATTGGCCAGATGGACCAAATCAATAACAACATAGCTGGCTAGTATTAATAAGAATATCAGAAAAAAAAGTTGGTCAAGGGCAATAAAATTGCTTTTCCACATTGCTTCAAAATGGCTTGCTATACATCCTGACCTCTAATGAACTCCAAATATAAAAATATTCTATAAATGTGTCAGTATGGTTGACAAACAGTATAACCATCTATTGAAATATCCATAAAAAAACCTAGTGTTCGGTAAACCAGAGGACATTTTCTAAAACATGAAGCCATGGAGATTCTGCCGACTATTTCTCATTTAAATGCTGCTGTTTTTTCATTTATAAAACACAAGTGGTTAATTGACTCCTTCTGTCAGTTCAGTTCATTCATTCGTTAGTGTGGCAGAGACTGCAGCTCTCCACCACATGGAGAGAACCACACTTACTCTTACAAGATGATTGATGGCACAAAATTAAAACCAATCATGGTACCTTTTAAAAGGATATTAGATAACTTCCTACCCATTAGTTAACAAAATGATAACACTTGTACAGACTGGATCCTCTAGATCTTAGAGAGGTTGATGGAAATGGATAGATGGTGTTTTGGAAGAGAATGCTTTGTTCCTTGTCTTGTTTCATTTTGATGTGAAACTCACACTGCAGTAAACAGGGTCAGAAAACTATCAAGGCAGCAGTATCCACTATCCACAGACCAGCAGTCATGGATGACATGAGAGATGTACAGGCCATGGTGCTGTAGGTCTCCAACCAAACTCTTCCCTTTGATCCCACTGACTCCATTCTTCAAAGCTGAGAAGGCAAACACAGGCTTAATCCAGCCGCCTTTTAAATGCAAATCCACCGCAGAGAGCAAAGAAGCACGACATTTCCCTCAGTGACAACGGAGAGAGCAGATTCTCCCTCCAGAGCTGCAGGATAGGCAGCAGCTGCTCCGTCCCTTTGTGGGCAGGAACACCTTGAAATTGTGACTTTTACCCTTATTTTTCCCTTTCTTTGTAAGTTTCTACAGCTGTCCTTCGTTACGGGAAAGCCGACAAGCTGAGAGCAGAATCCCTTTCCCCACCCTGTGACAAAGTCTGGTGAAGAAACCCAACAGACTGAAATTCAAACAGTCCTTTAAAAGGCCAGTTGTCTGGCTGGACAGTAGTACCCACACCAGCATGAGCTCAGCCTATCAGGCTGATCGGCATGAGAAGTTCCCCAGAAATAAAGTGCGTTACCAAGAGTCTGGTTTAACAAGATAGAAATCAAAGCAAATCAAAGCAACTTCCCTTTTGTCCTCCCCCTCACAGGAGGGTAGATCTCTCTACTGGAGGAACATGGATCAGATCTGGTTCGGTTTAGTCCAGTGAGCCAGACTGACGGTCTCAGTCTGTACTGTTCTCGATGACTGACGGATCAGATCAGATCCATCAGCTGATGCTTAAATTACGTCACCAGAGTCAGTGGAAGAGCTGGTTTGGTGCCATGCTGACACTGACCACCAAGCTGTATGTATGTGTGTGGGACTGGTGCAGCTTTGAAGTTTTGGTAGATTGTCCCATTGGTCAACTTCCCTTTTGTCAACTTGATGAGAACACAGACACCAAAATCCTCCATGCGTCCCAGTAGACCGTTGGCTCCGGTGCTTCATGCTAACACTTAAGCATACGCTATGTTGAGTGATAGTAGCTCCATGCTAACACTTTAGCATACGCCATGTTGAGTGATAGTAGCTCCATGCTAACACTTTAGCATACGCCATGTTGAGTGATAGTAGCTCCATGCTAGCCATCATAGACACCTTACCATTATAGATCAGAAAAACTAGTCAGAATTACATCATGGATATGTTAACTGGAATTAAGACTCATTAGAAATGACTAATAGATATACATAATATAATTGCATATAATTTGAATTCTCTTGAGTGATTAAAAGTTAAAGCCCTGCCATAATGGGCGTGGTGTGTCCAGTCCCTGAGGCTGCAGAGCCTGTGGAGGAACGACTCAGCCTGTCAGGAGTGTCTGTTACCTGAAAAGACTTTTAGAGAAGACGACAGTCCTACTGACCGCACATCAAAGACACGAGTTCCAATCCCTGGCAGAAACCTCCGTCCATCCGTCTCAGCATCCGACTGATTCCACCATGTGCCGGGCCGGTTTTAGTTTTAGCTGACATTTCCATAAAGGTCCGTTCTGGAATATTACATTACATAAATGTTATGGGGAAGGTTTTCCTGTGAGAATTGAACTGCAGGCTGTAGTTTTCCCTTCCTAATGTTGGTGATGTATATGATGCAATTGAAGCTTATTCTACTGTTGCATTGCTTCTGGATGAGAGCGTCAGCCAAATGACCCAAATGTAAATGCAGATGTAGTGATGGGAGAGGTTTCCCTTGTTGAACTAACCAGCGTGTTCTCCAGTAAGCTGGACGTCTGAACCACCATTTTCAATTAGATAAAAAATTGTTTTAAATGCACCAAGAGGGCAGATTTCCTGTCTGACACTCAACAAACACCCTGAAAATTGATAGTTAATGTCCCTTTAGCAGGCTTCAGATCAGCCTGTGTGGTCAGGGGGGCGTGGGTTGCCATAACAACGTGACTCCCAGACACCAAGCGGTCCTCGCTGATCTCATCGGTGCTCCGGGATTGGCTCTTTCAGATGTCACGCCACAGGACGGCCCGCCTACTCTTGTCCACACTGACCACATACTCCCCCGACAGAGACCAGGCCACCGCACTGATGGACGAACTGAGGGGGGGGGAGATCGATTGATTAATTGATTGATTGATTGATGTGATCAGACTGACAGACTGATTTCCTAGCCCGGTACCTGTGCTTGTCCGGTAGGCGGGTCTCCAGGTTGGCTTTGGCGACGTTCCAGATGTAGACGGCTCCGTCCGCCGATCCGGCCGCCAGGAAGCAGCCGTCTGGACTGCAGAGGGATCGGCTCATTAGTTGATTGACACAGAACCACACTATTTTTTTTTTTAAGATTTATTTTAGGCATTTTACGCTTTATTGACAGAGATAGTGTGAGAGAGAGACAGGAAGGCACGGGAGAGAGAGGGGAGGACATGCAGCAAATGACCGCGGGCCGGACCCGGACCCGGACCCGGACCCGGTACGGCACGCGCTCCGCTCGGTGAGCCACCGGGGCGCCCCACAGAACCACACTATTAAACATATATGGTTCTATAGAGCACCACAAAATGAATGAAATGTTCCAAACCAGCAGGATTAAAGACGTTTTTAAGAACCACACCGGGTTCTTTATTCTGATTTACCACTTTGTTTTATTTGAACTATCAGATGATATGTAACTATCAGAACCCTCCAATGTGTCTATCACTCCAGATAAATCTGTAGTTCATTCATTTCACCTCTCTCTCTCTCTCTCTCTCTCTCGTCTCTCAGCCTGAGGAGGGAGGGAGAGAGAGAGAGAGAGAGAGAGAGAGAGAGAGAGAGAGGGAGAGAGAGACAGAGAGAGAGACAGAGAGAGAGAGAGGGAGAGAGAGAGAGGAAGAGAGAGAGGGAGAGAGAGACAGAGAGAGAGAGGGAGAGAGAGAGGGAGAGAGGAAGAGAGAGAGGGAGAGAGGGAGAGAGACAGAGAGAGAGGGAGAGAGAGGAGAGAGAGGGAGAGAGAGAGAGAGAGAGAGAGAGAGAGAGAGGGAGAGAGAGAGAGGAAGAGAGAGAGGGAGAGAGAGACAGAGAGAGAGAGGGAGAGAGAGAGGAAGAGAGAGAGGGAGAGAGAGAGAGAGAGAGAGAGGGAGAGAGGGAGAGAGGGAGAGAGAGAGAGAGAGAGGGAGAGAGGGAGAGAGGGAGAGAGACAGTTCCAGCATCAGCAGCAGAGGAAGAGAGAGAGACAGAGAGAGAGAGCGAGAGGGAGAGGAAGAGAGAGACAGAGAGAGAGAGAGAGAGAGGGAGAGGAAGAGAGAGAGACAGAGAGAGAGAGAGAGAGAGGGAGAGGAAGAGAGAGAGACAGAGAAAGAGAGAGAGAGAGGGGGAGGAAGAGAGAGAGACAGAGAGAGAGGGAAGCACAGACAAACAAAAAGCATTCTGGTCCTGCTGTTGTCATGGAAACAGCAAAAAATGTATCACGCAGCATCAGATCTCCCTCTTTCCTTCCCTCCATCTTCCACTATTTTTATCCCTCTCTTTCTTCTTCACACTCTCTTTTATCTCTCTCTCTCTCTCTCTCTCAAGGTCGCACGCCCCTCACCTCACCAGCTGTTTTTGTGCCACCACAGTGACGACAACAACAACGACAACAAAAACATAAACAAGGCAGCTGTAAACACAATGCACTCACCCTTCGACCAATCAGAACCCCCCCCACCCCAAACAGTATCTGTGTGTATAGTACATAGTATGTGTAGTATAAATATACAGTATAAGTAGAATACGTATATA
>NW_027281332.1:0-22500 GCF_046629955.1 Centroberyx affinis
TTTACTATTATTCTAAAATGTGGAAAATAGTAAAAATAAAGAAAAATGTGGAGTGTCCAAACCTTTGACTGGTATTGTACAAGGACTTTTATTTTGTAGTAAACCACAGAGATGCTGGAGAACTTGAAAGGAAAGAGAAAAAGGGCGTAAGAACAAGGGATGAGCAACAAAATTCCCTATTCCCTATTCCCTATGCCATACAGGCATTGAACACAGAATGACTGTATCAGGGAACACTTGTATTTGATAAGATTTGCTCTCTGGTATTATTTATATAACCTATTTGCTGCTACCTTTCCATTTGCACTATTGTATGTTGTATATATGTATGTTTTAATGGTGTGTTGTGCTATGCCTAATGTATGTACTCTTGTTGTACTTTGGGAGAAGCCAAAGACAAATTTACACTGAGGTGGACAAAGTCAATCAAATCAAATCAAATCAAAATCAACCACTGAATATACTGCATCCTTCTTGCATCACTATGCCGGTACAACTGCAGTGAAGATGCTTTAACATTCAACTATTTAGTAAACAGCACCAATAAGGACAGATTTGTTTTGCCTCTGCTCTGTTTTAAAGAACCGACAGCGGACTGAACTGAACACCTGACACCGGCCGGACGCCTGAAGGCACCACATCCACATCCTCTCTGCTCAATCTGGGTCAGGTCAGCGCTAACAAAGCAAACAGGTCAGGGGGAGAACGAAAGTCACTCCATCTTTCACTCTGACATTGGAACATGTGGTCACTGCCGCGGAGAAGAGGGTTAAGTAGGGCCAAACGCTTTATTCTGAACATGGCAGCCAGCCCATCAGATCGGCCCGATAGCAGATCACAGCTGTCGGGTCAAAACTGTCTAAACGTCCAGCAAATGTTCAGCGGGCAGTCAGCGCTCAGGCAGAGGGAAACTGTAGGGCCATAGGAATACAGGGATATTATAGGAAGATAGGGATATTATAGGAACATAGGGATATTATAGGAACATAGGGATATTATAGGAACATAGAGATATTATAGGAACGTAGGGATATTATAGGAATGTAGGGATATTATAGGAACATAGGGATATTATAGGGATATAATAGGAACGTAGAGATATTATAGGAACGTAGGGATATTATAGGAACGTAGGGATATTATAGGAACGTAGAGATATTATAGGAACGTAGGGATATTATAGGAACGTAGAGATATTATAGGAACGTAGGGATATTATAGGAACGTAGAGATATTATAGGAACATAGACATATTATAGGAACATAGACATATTATAGGAACATAGGGATATTATAGGAACATAGACATATTATAGGAACATAGGGATATTATGGGAACATAGGGATATTGGGAACATGGAGATATTATAGGAACATAGAGATATTATAGGAACATAAAGATATTATAGGAACATAAGGATATTATGGGAACATAGGGGATATTATAGGAACATAGGGATATTGGGAACATGGAGATATTATAGGAACATAGAGATATTATAGGAACATAAAGATATTATAGGAACATAAGGATATTATGGGAACATAGGGGATATTATAGGAACATAGGGATATTGGGAACATGGAGATATTATAGGAACATAAAGATATTATAGGAACATAAGGATATTATGGGAACATAGGGGATATTATAGGAACATAGGGATATTGGGAACATGGAGATATTATAGGAAAATAAAGATATTATAGGAACATAGAGATATTATAGGAACATAGGGATATTATATGAAATATGGATATTATGGGAACATAGGCATATTATAGGAACATAGGCATATTATAGGAACATAGGGATATTATAGGGATATTATAGGAACATAGGGATATTATTGGAACACAGAGATATTATAGGAACGTAGGGATATTATAGGGATATTATAGGAACATAGGGATATTATGCAGCTATAGGAACATACACTCACCGGCCACTTTATTAGGTACATCTGCTCATGTAAAGTAACTAGCCTGCTCCTCCAAACAGCTCAATAAAGCACGCAGACATGGGGAAGTGCTTTAGTGTTTTTGTTTGATCAGACATCAGAATGAGCTGTGAGATCTAAGAGACTTTGAGCGTCTGACTGTCGCTTCAGCAGCTCAGAAACAGCTGCTGCCCTCCTGGGATTTTCACACTACAGTCTCTAGAGTTTACAGAGATCGGTTCGATAAACAGAAAACAACATCCAGTGAGCGAAAAACAGCTTGTGAATGACAGAGGTCAGAGGTCAGAGGTCAGAGGAGAACGGGCAGACTGGTTCAAAGCTAACAGAAAGGACACAAATGCTTCAGTAACCGTCTTTACAACAGTGGTGTGCAGAAGGGCATCTGAACACACAAGCTGTTGGAGATGATATGGCTATAGGAACATATGGATATTATAAGGCAAGTGCAACAAGTGTGGTGGATTAGGGCAAGGCTTAGGGCAACTTTTATAGAGTAAGGCAACAAATTTATGACACCGTTGCCTGTCATCATTTGTGGGTTAGAACATCCTTCTGTTGACATCTGAACTGGGCTTCTGCATAAATGCCCACACTGGATTATAGCACTAAGGATTGTAATGTCAAATCCTGTGTTTTGGTACATTATGTGGTGAGGAGTGAGCTTCATCACCTTACATAATCTGAAAACACATGATTGTCAGTGAGAAAATAAACATCTACTTCTTGCAGATACGCATTTTTTACCCGACAGCAGCAATATTTTGATCATACTTACCTACACTGTGAACAAACTGCAGCAATTATGACAAATACACCAATTCAGCATAGTGCTACTGATAGTATTCAGCAAAAATCCACAACACACTGCCACTAGACTCTACTCAGGAAAACATGTTTCCATTGTATTTGATGTCAAACGGGGACAAGGTCTTTGCCATTGACGACACAATAAGCAATTACAATAAATGAAAATACATTTGCACATACAAGCTTCACTTGGAGATAGAGCCTAAAGTCAACTTTTCTGAAAACGTGTGAGTTTTGTTCCAAAATGTCAAGTCCACCCTCCAAAAAGTGACGCCTACTTGTACAGAATTAAATGAAATAATGACAAATTAAGTCAATTAAAACAAATCTGTTTTTAGAGGACAGTGTGTAACTTGGATAGTAAGTCACTGGTTGACAAAGTAGTAACACTTTTACAGCGATTCTTTATTTTAGAGATTAATGATGGACCTTCTTTTTAATCCCAAAATGGATATATAGCATTTTGGAAAGAACTCCTCATCCGGGTTGAGAACAGAGACACGGTTCCATCGAGGAACCGGTTCTGTTTCCAGAACCGACCGGCTCGACACGTTTGCCCATCGATTCCTGTTACCGATTCCCACTTTTTTCCAGCTTTTTTTTAAAAATAGAACAAAATGTGCAATTTTTCATTCACTAATGAATTTTCTCACTCTCCATTCTGCCTGGTCTGTGAGGCTCAGACAGCACAGTGGGTTCAGTTCAGTGATGCTTATCATTAAAGCCTGTACTTTGTCCTCATTGTTGCTATGCTGAGATGCACTTCAGTTACAAGGCGACTTCTCCCATGCTGCTAAGAACTGAGTCAAGGGTATTGTGAGTAGGACAATAATAAAGTTAATAATCTTTTTATTCATTCTAATTTGGGATTGGTAGCTGAATTTCAATCAATTCAGTTACAGACTCAGTATTTTTGGGGTGATATAAAGGGAGAAAACATAAAATAAAGCGACTGATAGGGGAATCGTTAAGGAATCGAATCTTCAAGAAGGAATCGTTGATGAATTGACATCGATAAAATCGTATCAATTCCCAACCTTACTCTACATTGTTTAGTAATTCCCATCAAATACAGCTGGCAGAAGCACGTTAACAACTTTTTGCGGAGGTTGACCCACTGCATTGTGGGAAAGAGCTCCTACCTGACTGCGGCCTGCGAGGGAACCTAACAACACAGAAACCTGCAGGAGAACAAGAGCGTTACTGCAGAGGGACGGCGAGCGGCAGGAGAAACCGAACACCTGACACCTGACCGGCGGGCGGGGCAAGGCACCAGGGCGGGGGTTCGATTCCCACCGGGGCCACACACACGCTACAAACCTACCGGCATGCTGCTCTACGGCACTTTGGATAAAAGCATCCACCAAAAGGCCGATGTTCCACCATGACAAATCTTTCTTTCTAGAAGATAGATTGAAACGCACAACACCTTTCCCCCATACTCCCTGTACGCTTTAGGATTGATTTGAAGATTTTATCTCCAGCCTATCTCTCTGACCTTTTACAGCCACACGTCCCATTAAGGTCACTCAGGTCCGCTGACCAGTTGCTTCTGGTTGTCCCAAGGTCTAGGTTGAAGCACAGGGGAGATCGGGCCTTTGCGGTTAAAGCCCCCAAACTATGAAACTAGTTGCCTCTGCATGTTAGGCTGCCCCCCACACTGCCTGCTTTTAAATCCCGTCTCAAAACACATTTTTATTCCTTGGCTTTTAACTCAGTATGAGAGTTGCCTTTCTTTTTCTTACGGTCTTATTGCTTTTATTATTTTATTGTCCTTTTGTCTTTTAAACTGGTCTTTGTTTTTATTGTGTTTTCATTGTGTTTTATGTTTTTGCCACTTTGATTGTACAAACTGTTGTTGTTTTTTAAATGTGCTTTATAAATAAATTAAGATTGGATTGGAAACGCACAGCAGTATTAGCAGGGTGCTCGCCCACAGGAGCAAAGATTCAAAGTAAAAAATACTCGGATGAAAACAGTGTTGCTGTTGAAACATTGTTTTTTTAAGACAATAAATAATTCTGCATGGGAGGGAGTGTGGCTACAATTCTTTACTTTAAATCTTTCTTTCTAAACACCTCCTGTGCTTCATCTGCAGTTCCTCAAATGAGAGCGGATCCTAACTACATCGCATTTTGTTTAGGTCACCAACCATTTTTCTAGTACGGCATAATAAGCATTTATTGAACATGCATTTAGAAACAAGGTCATTTGATCACGAAATTTAAGAGTGCAAGATGAGGTCTTGTGTCATGTAACTTATTTCAGCCTGAAGAAAAGAAGTGAATAATATTAAAAAATGTGGGAAAATCCATTTAACCCCAAAGGCCTAGAGAACGAGAAAAATTATTATATCTGAAACTCTCATTTCCCCTTTCATCTGCGGAGATGATTATCTCACTAACACTTCTTGGGATTGCTCATTTTTCTGTCTTGGGGAGAGAAAAAAAATCCATTTTCTCCGTGGCTCTCATGTCTTTCCCCTCGCACTTTTCTATAACACATTATCATTCTAGGGTCAGAGGAGCATTTTGTTCCATCCATGTCACGGCAATATAGCTCTAACCCTTGCACTCTTTTACTATGGAAAACATGTAATACTGCTGATCTAGGAATTTTGTCTTATTCTACTGTTTTGCGGTCGTTGTAAGTCGCTCAGCCCGATGCCTGAAATGTAAAATGTGAAATGTCATTTCCGCAGCTTTCTGAGATATCCAGATATGTGCGAGCTGAACACTGCCTCTCAGCTTTAAAGGGATGAACCGGCTCGAAACCAAAGTCCATCCATCATGAACTAAACGCAGAGAGCCGGCCGACAGCTTCAGATGCTCGATGGCAGATAGCGGGCCGTGAGCTGGGAGGAGCGGGAGCGCTAAAGGCCCGTTTATCTGCAGGCAGATACACAGTCTGCACCGGGCTGCGGTAAACACAAGCGACAGGGTAATTTCACTTTGTTATGGTTACATTAAAATCAACCGCCGCACCAACTGAAGCGGAGCTGATACAGATCTTAACATTTCACTGTAAGCCATTGGTCATTTCCAGCAGTCGACAGAAACGGCTCCACAGTTAGAGCTATAATTTGTCTATTTTAGGGAGTCGCAGTGTACAGTAACGGCTCCGTCTCTGGATTTTTAAAACCAAAGGCCACAGCGGAAAATCGTCTTTGACTTTCTGTGTTATCCATGATGAAGTCTGAGATGCATTGTTTGAGATACGGCTGAAAGATATTGACAAAAATCTATTTGTGATTATTTGACAGAATATTCAAATTGCGATTTAAGTTACGTTTTTTTCTTGTCATACATTTTTTAGAGCTTTAAAATTGTATAAAGAAAGGTGTGCAGGATTTACTGAGTTTGAGTCTGATGAAAGGTTTTGATTCATGGACCAAAGATTAAAACTCCTTGTTCACAAATCCAGTTTGGACCAAACTCTCTCTGAAGAAGTTAATTGCAGCCTCAGATTTGGAAATTGCAGAAGTTCATATTGCAATTTAGATTTTTTTTTTTTTTTCATTAATTGTTCAGCTCTAGTTTGAGATTCAAATTTTTAACACATTTTAAACATCTTGCTGCTAATTAAATAATCTTTACAAGTCACATACTGCAGAATGGGTCAAGGATGATTATATCTACCATTTGAAATAATAGACACCTGCTCTTATAAGATGACTGGTGATGCAAAATGAAAACAAACTATGGTACTATGGTCTGTATGATAATATATGGAGGTGAAACTCGCTGTTCCCTGCCTCATGTCGCTGCTGAGATGCGTTAATATATTCTAATATGAAATGGGTCTGAACAGAAAGTAATTAAGTCCTTAGTTTAAAAACACTTTAACGGACTGGATCCTCTACATTTTAGAGATATTGGAGGTTGAACTTCAGGCAATTTGTTATCCTAAAAATTACAGCGTTTCTCAACAGAACTCTTCATATTCTTACAGAGACTTGCACTTGCCTTTTTTAGACATTTTTATAGATTTTTTTGCTTGTGCACACTGTTGCAGGTCGTTTGTCTACAACTTTTATGTTTACTGTGATCCAGCTTTCTCAGCCAGGTCTCTCTAGACGAAGAAAACACTAAAACGCTGGAAGGCCAAACCTGCTCACAGCTCGACCGAATACAGCAAAGACAGATCCAACAACAGGAATAAAACCTTTATGTCGGACAAATTTTACACGGCGTCAAGGGATGAATGATCCTGCAATTAAAGGAACAGTTCACCCAAAAATGAAAATTCTGTCATCATCTACTCACCCTCATGCCAAATGAAACACAGGTGAAATTTGTTAGTCCATATAACACACAGGGAGGCTGCAGCACAACTTGGCAGCAGCCTTCTCCAAAACAACTGAAGTCAATGGGGACATGGGGCCGGATTCACAAAACCTTCTTAAGAAAAAAAAATCTTCTCAAGTGCCATTTTTTTCTTAACTTTAGTCTTAAGAAAAAAAATAGGAAAAAATGCTATTCTCAAAAACAGTTCTTATATATTTTCTTAACTGGGGCCGGATTCACCAATGTGTTCTTAAGATAGATCTTAAGAAATTACATATGAGGAAATTTTAGGAAGTTCTTAAGAAGGCTCTTAAGTGCAATTCCTCAATATTTTCTTAGTAACAGTCTCATTTCTTACGAATGTCTTTAATTTTACTACTTAAGAACTTCTCAAAATAGGGCCTGAATTCAGTCTGGTTAATAAACTTTAGGCTTACTGCCATTGAGGCTAGGAGACAAGGCTAAGAGGCTAGGAGACAAGGCTAGGAGGCAACCCAAAGTGCTTCCATCTACAAAACCATTGGGTAAAAACCTATTTAGGGCAACTACAACTAATGAAGTATATGAAAAGATTTAAACATCGGTTGCTGTTGGTAACTGTAAAATTTGACATGAGACAGAGGCCTACCTGGCCCTACACCAAATAAAGCTTTACAATAAATGTTCATCTTAATGTTAGGTGTAGGGGAACCTATGAAGACTTTGAACTATAACCTACTTGTCTAAAATGTGTTTAAATATATGATATTAGAGGCTTACCTTTTCACTGTAGGGATTTTAAGACAGGGGAAGAGTTGTCTTAAAGTTAAGAAAAAAATCAAGAACAAATTTGAGAACTTACCATTTATTCCTACGTTTTTTCTTAGGAAGAAACATAAGAAGAAAGTTAAGAAAATATATAAGAACTGTTTTTGAGAATAGCATTTTTTCCTATTTTTTTTCTTAAGACTAAAGTTAAGAAAAAAATGGCACTTGAGAAGATTTTTTTGTGAATCCGGCCCCTGGTCCCCACTGACTTCAGTTGTTTTGGAGAAGGCTGCTATGGAGTTGTGCTGCAGCCTCCCTGTGTGTTATATGGACAAACTTCACCTGTGTTTCAACTGGCATGAGGGGGAGGAGATGATGACACAATTTTCATTTTTTTGGGTGAACCCTTCCTTTAATGTGAAATACAGACCGAGTCCGATAACCTTTTTATACTGACCCACTTAGCTGATACAGAACCTGCAGTGTCACCTTACGATGGAGCGGCTGAATGTGAGACAGGACAGTGTGTGAGTCATCAAGGAAATGGGTCAATAAAATATTCACAGGCCCCTAAGAAAGAAACAGCAACAATAGCTGAAATTGAATGTGGAAGAGGGTGTGTGTGTGTGTGTGTGTGTGTGCTGGGGGGGGGGGCTCATATCACTGGGTCAGTGTGTCGAGTCTCTGTCTGCTAACCAAAATGAAATGAACGTCTCATTTTACATAGACGTGGTGCTTAGATGCTTTTACACTGGCATCTGTTTCCAGGCTTTGTGTGTGTGTGTGTGTGTGTGTTCATACCAAGGACGGTGAATAGTTTTGTTCAGCTGTGTGTGTGTGTTGAATACAAAGTCTATCAGCATCACCTAGTTTATTTCTAATACTTATTATTCATGCATTTTGCTTCTGTGTGTATTTTGTTTTTATGCTTTTCTCCTCCTTGTTGAGTTTTGCTCGTCTGGTTTCTCATAGTCAAACTCACTTGTGTCTTTATTATTTTGGGATTTTGATATTTTTATTATTAACAGCATGTGGTTTCTTTGTGTCATCTGCTTTTCTTTCTTCAGGTATTTAACTGAAGCTAGTTTAGTTTAGTTTAGTTTAGTTTAGTTTAGTTTAGTTTACTAACAGCCTGCCTGATCAGTCGGTGTCATCGTTTAAATCCCTGAAAAAAATACCTGCTTTTTTTTTTTTTATAGATTGTAACTAGATTGTAACTATTGTAACTGTTTTACTTCACTCAGCTTTTGTGGTTTTTGCTGCTCTTATTTCTTTTATGTCACTTTTGGTTCGTTCTGCTTTTATTTGGCTTCATTCCAGTTGTTTTGGGCTTTTATTGGATTTCTTTGTCTTGTGCTTCTGCCTGATCTCACTGCCTCTGTTTTACCTCCTTGTCTCCGTAAAGCACTTTGTAACTGTCAATATAGCAAAATCCCCTCTAACATGAGTCTCCCATTCACTGTCAATGGAGCTAAATCCTCTCCACCTCTGTCCTTAGATCTTATTTCTTCTTCTTGGGTCACAGGAATATTTGTTGGACTTTTATATACCACAACACCTTTTCACTGCTTGTAATGATGCAATCTAGGAATTTCAGTCTGGGTGACGGCATCAGCTGACTGACTAAAATGTAAAACGCAAATAACTGATGACTTAACAGATCTGAGCCTCGACTCCTTCAGTTTCTCCTTGGTAATCTGAATTATTTAAAAGGCATTTTGTAGCTGAGCGGCCAGAGGAACAAAAGGAAATCAACTGTGTGCAACACAATCTGTTAATGATCCCAAGTCTGGGTGATGATTTAACGAAGCTCTGATCTCTCTCGCTTTATTTTTAGACCGCAGTCTCTTCCCCGGCCCGTTTGAGAAAGTTAATCCTCAACCTGAGTTTGATGTGCTGATAGTGCAGAGTGCTGTGGGGACGAGGCGACCCCGGGGCCGGAGAGTCCATCTCCTCTCTGTTGCTGCTGATATTACTTTCCTCCAGGTGCCGAGGCTGCTTTGAATATTCAGACAGTCTGTTTGCATCACCAGGCAGCAGGTTAGCCTGAGCAGGCTGACATGTGCTGTTTCCATTAAAACACGTAGAATCCAGATACAAGACGCCACAGAGGCAACAGTTTAGTTTGTCAAATTATTTTAAGTAATAACAGTGATTAAGAATTTCGATATTATCGTTGTAGCCATAATCACTCAGTGTGCCTCATGGCAGCAGCAGTGGAGGAAAGCAGTTGACTCGACTTTTCTTATACTAAAGCTACGAAATTAATTGTCGGCCTAAATTAAAGGTGCTACTTGTATCATTTTGACATCAGTAAATCATCAGCACATTCATTTAGAGACATTAGTATAATTACAATAAACAGCCTCTACACTTAGGGTGACCACATTTTCAAAACCGGGACCCTTAAGTGTACCGCATGTTCATGCACACGCACATGTATGCACTTATGCACGCACCACAGGCGTTTTCATCAGGATGGGGGACAATTATTTCAGCGCTTAGCACACCTAGTGATGCACCTTTCAACACCATGGACAGAGCCTCAGCAAACCAAAAATGATGTTTTGTCTCCAAAAATATGATCTTTTATGTCAACGCAACCGAAAATGTTCTCTTGCAGTGTGTGCAGAACGCAGCATTTTCGTTGCCGGCTACTTCACCAAGAAAAGAGTAAAAGCCTTCTGGAAGTCTTTAGAAAAGACCGACTTTCTCTTTGGCATGACAGCTAACCGTTAGCGTACTGACAGATTCTGTCAGACAGAGCCACAAGCGTCAGAGGCAACAGCCTTGAAAATGACACATTGATTGATTGACACACATACAGACAAATCAGTGTTGAATTCAGACGCGTGGTGCATTGTTTATGTTTTTTGATTGGGTTAGGTAATAATGAGCAGGACAGAACATGAAAAACGTCTATGTAAGCACTGAAAACAAGTATAATACTATCATTATTATTTTAATTGTGGTGAAAACCGGGACAATTTGGTAGTGAATGTTGAAAACCGGGACATTTTAGTGTTTTACAGATATTTGTCGGGACTCGGGACACCCATCTTGAAACCGGGACAATCCCGGACAAACCGGGACATCTGGTCACCGTATCTACTCTGCATCTTCCATTGTTTCTCCACCTGGTGGATCTGGAGGGAAATCTGCTGGATCGCTTTACGGCACAAAACAGGAAGAGGTTCTGTTCTTCCAGAGCAAACGGAGCTAAAGCTGAAAGAGTTTCTGGCAGCAGATGGTGGAAGGAGGGAAAGGAAGATGGAGAAATCACTTCCAACATGTTGTCTGCTTCATCTGATTATGACCTTACTCCTATTAAGATAAGCAGATAAAGGCCTTTACATGACAATATCAATAGTATCGCCTTAATCGGGCCAAGATCAGTGTGTAATGTAAAGGTGTTCAGTGTGTCAGATAGCTAGCTGCTGAAAACTGTTGGAAGGTTTTCAGACTTTCCCAGGAGCGTCTGGCTGATTCAGCACAGAACATTTAACAAAACATCACAAATCACTGCAAACTTTCCACTGTAATCTGCTAGAGGACAGAGACTGACATCAACATCTATGTGGATGATATCATGTTCTATATTATGCTCTATATGGACTATATTATGTTCTATATGATGTTCTATACGGACTATATGAACATAATTATGATCTGTATGTTCTATATTATGTTCTATATGGACTATATTACGTTCTATATGTTCTGTATTATGTTCTATATGGACTATATTACGTTCTATATGGACTACATTATGTTCTATATGGACTATATTACGTTCTATATGTTCTGTATTATGTTCTATATGGACTATATTACGTTCTATATGTTTTGTATTATGTTCTATATGGACTATATTACGTTCTATATGGACTATATTATGTTCTATATGGACTATATTACGTTCTATATGGACTACATTATGTTCTATATGGACTATATTACGTTCTATATGTTTTGTATTATGTTCTATATGGACTATATTACGTTCTATATGTTCTGTATTATGTTCTATATGGACTATATTAGGTTCTATATGGACTATATTATGTTCTATATGGACTATATTACGTTCAATATGTTCTGTATTATGTTCTATATGGACTATATTATATTCTATATGTTCTATATTATGTTCTATATGGACTATATTACGTTCTATATGTTCTGTATTATGTTCTATATGTTCTATATGGACTATATTATGTTCTATGGCTATATGCTCTATGTTCTACATGTTCTAAGGCCTATGTGTACTACATCATGTACTATACTGTATATACTATGTGTATCCTACTGTATTATGTACTACTGTATATGTCCTATATAAGGCTTATGTGTACTATATCATCTCCTGTAGCCTGTGTTGAATATTACGTAAGCTTCTATATCATGTCCTGTACCTGCATGTATTCTGTATTTTATTTCCCGTATGTGCAGTGAACGTAGCGGAACAACACAAAGGATGTTGCTCCATGTTAAAGGCCAGAGCAGCTGTCCTTCTCACACACACACACACGCGCACGCACACACACACACACACACACACACACACACACACACACACACACACACACACACAAACAAACACACGGCAGACTAACTTACTGAGTCTGAACGGGTGGTAAACGGCTCCAGAAAGCCGTTTCTTCCATGTCAGCAGCAGTCGGGACAGACAGACTTCATACTCGGTGTTTTTGATCCGGAGCTCCGCCGACAGCAGCCGGGCCTGTTTCTCCATCTGCTCCCGCCGGAGGACACACACACACAGTCCGCAGGAGGTTACCTCTGTCCGGGCATCTTTCCGCGACCTTACCGGGGTAAACAACCGAACAACACCAACGGTTTTGTCTCGTACTAATTCTGGATAGCGGTTTCTCCATTCAGGATGTGGGACGGGCTTATGCTGCCTTCAGGTGCTGCCCGAAAGCTCGTACTGCTGAGGTTCAGAATGAAGTCGCGAATACAACAACTAAAACAACAACAACAACAACAACAATAAACTTAATTTTCAAAACAAAAAGTTACAATAATAACCTGGATTTTGTAACAAAAGTAGTTTATTGGTGGCTGACTAACACTTGGCCATCATACAGCCGAAAATGACACATCAGATGTTAGATGTATTAAAAAACAAACTGTGTGACAATTAAAACTTAAAGAGTGAAAATAGAATCATGCATAAAAACATGCATAGACCTTTAATGCCAAACATTACAGTTAACATGCACAATAGTAAAATACATCACTTTTAACATTGTTGGCTCCATGTTCTCCGTCACATCTCATCATATGGTTTCCAACCCTGAGCCATGCGGGCAGAGAGTCTGCAGGTTTTCATACTAAAGACCGCAGCAGCTGGTTCACTGATAAGTCCTCTCTCTCTCTCTCTCTCTCTCTCTCTCTCTCTCTCTCTCTCTCTGTGGTTGAAGCAGTGTTATTCAGTGGAATCAGCTGCTGTAGTGTTTGGTTGGAGATAAAACTCTCCATGACAGAACGCAGATGCTGCTGTCACACAAAAATCACAGTTTTCACAGTTGTCTTTCTATCTCTTTTTATCTCTGCTGGGTCGTTCATGCGCGCTTAACTCGCAATTCCGATATTCCTGACAGCATTTGAAGGCAGCAGTAATCTCTTACGTATGTCGTCATCGCGTATTCTAATTCATCCGTGGAGGCGGAAGCTCCTCTTTTCTTTCTGACGGAAACGAAAACACTTTCCATATCAATAACTGACTGTGAGCTATTTAAAGACATCAGGAGCATCACGGCAGCTGATATCTATTCTGTTTCTCTGTGGAAATCTATTTTACTGTTGCTATAACAACTTCCTTAAAGAAAACCCACTGTAATATTCCTAAAATATTAGGCTACTACAAGGACTATAGTGACCTTATCATACTTTATGGTATTTTTATCTTCTATGGTCTCACTCTAATTTTCCTATAATATTACTGTAGGGACTTCTAGTGTCTCTGTGCTGTTCAATAGTGAGTTTATACTGATCTTATTGTACTTTGTGTTATTTTTATCACTATAATATTTCTATATCGAATCGTAGTTTTGCTGCAATATTTGTATCGTAGGCTATCCTTCTGAAGTACATCACAGGACTGCTATATCTCTTTTTCTTAATAATAATAATGTATTATTATTACATAATAATGTATTATTATTATAGCCGAATAAACTTTATTTAGCCTATAGAGCACTTTTCAAAACCAAACTTACAAAGTGCTTCATAACAAGGAACAAGTGCAAGAAATAAACAAAATGTAGTAGAGAAAAAAAACAAAAAAAAATAAAATAAGCATAGCAAAGAGATTAAAATAAAGATAAACAAATGACAATAAAATAAAAAAGACAAACAAATGACAATAAATACCTAAAATAAAAAAGACAAACAAATGACAATAAATAACACTATAGAAAACTGAAAATTCAATAATGAATGCGGACAAAATCAGACCAGAATTAGAGGAAAGCTTTTCGATATGTTCTTCAGAGTTAGGTGTTTCTCTGTCTTATTTTACTTTTCACTGTATATCTGATTTAAAAAGTATATATACATAAAACTACTGTGCAGCCGTGCTCAGGCTGTAGAGGCGGTGTTGCTGTTGATCTCGCTCTCCTTCAGCTTCCTCTTCACAGATTTGAATATTCAAATGGGCCCGGTGCCTCTGAGCTGAGCTGCTCTCCATGTCCTGACAGGAGAAACACAGCAGTCTGTTTCTGAGCTCTCCTCTGGTCTCTCTGCTGCAGGCTGGTCACAGCTCACATCTGGACTGATTTCATCTGAATCCTGATGTGATTTGTGTCAGAGGTACTTAAAGTAAAACTCAATTTTAATTCATCCATTTGTTTATTTCATGATGTGACATACAAGAGTACAGTGAGATACCCTTGGGGTTGGATAATCCTTTTTTCATCAATCATATTTAAAAAACTTTTACTTAGACATTGGAAATCTACCAAACCTCCAAAACTGCAACATTGGAAAAATGAAATGCTTTATTATTTAAATATAGAAAAGATAATAGCCATAGAAAATAACAAAATAGCACAATTTGAAGCTAAGGCAGTAGGCAGTAGCTAAGGGGCACTCAGTTGATAACTGCTTAGGAGGTTGCTTTTGTTTTTTGTTTTTTTTATTTAGGTGTGCAGATTATTTATTTATTTATTTATTCATTTACCAGGGACAGTGCACATTAATCAACATTTCAGTTTCCACATCAATGTAAATGTGCCAGAGTTAGCTAATGAGCTAATTTTCATCTGTAGTCCCTGGGCAGGTTATTACAAATTAGTGGCCTAATGTTATCAATACAATGCTTCAGCAAGCACTACAGTACGACACAATACAATACAATACAATACAATACAATACAATACAATACAAAAGTAACAGATATATGTAAAACCAATGAGAGAATGTAAAGGCAGTGCCAGAGATGAGGTTGTATGATTACTCATGATTGCAAGTTTGGTTTGCTTTAAGCCATCTCTTAAGTTTATGTTTAAAGGTAATTAGTGCTCTCTCTTAATTCACTAGGAAGACTATTCCAGTGGTGGGAGGCTCTGACTGAGAAGACTGTTTGCCCAAACTTGCTCTGTCTGTATTGTATGACACAGTCCCCTCTGGTAGTTGCCCTTGTTGCCCTGCGGCTGTTATACTTCTGCATTATAAACTGACTCATCGGGGAGGTGCAAGCCCATGTAAGACCTTAAAGATGAGGCAAGCATCTGCAAAATGTTTAAAACTATCAAAATTAAATAAATTGTACTATATGGCAATGGTGATAGCTATTGGCCTTTTGGTCGAGTGTTTTTAGTGTCTGTTTGTAAAGGGACTCAGTTGGTTTCAGTGTTGTCATGCTTGCTTGTGACCAGCTTGCAACACAGAATGTTATGTGGGAGAAGATTAAGAGATGAAAGTTATAGAAGAAATAAAGAGTATTAATCAGGTGGATTTCATAAAAGAGGAGATAAAAATGAACAGATAATGTGTTAATTTGCAAAAGAGGCTGTGTGAAAAGGTGTTGGATAGCTGAGGAGTTAAAATGAATAGGTGGCATGATTTGGGAATATAGCAGATATGTAGGACTGAGCCAATAGGTTGATTTGTATGTTCTGATGTAAATCTAGTAATGTTGGGTTTTGTTTTGTATGGATGTTTTGCATTTATGTTAGGTTGTTTTGTGTGTGATAATTGTATTGTATAAGATGTCGTGTTTTGTGTCTATAAAGAAACGAAAATAAAATCATACAAAGAATCCTGATGTGATTTGGGAAACTCTGAGCTCCAGCACACCGGCCTGCAGCTCTCCACTCTGTAAACACTCAGTCTGTTTTATCAGCTGTGTGCCTGCAGGTCAGTCTCTGTCAGCAGAGTGAAGAGCGGAGCAGCTTCATCTGCATATCACTGCAAGTCAAACTGTTCTGCGACAGTTTCGGCTTTCCCACCGGATCTCCTGGAAATCCTGGAATATCAGGCAATTCTGAGAAGTGTATTCCAAACAGGGAAAGTCAGGGAATGTGATAAATTCTCCGGGGAAGTCAGGGAATATCAGGGAATTTTTTTTTTACAAATGGGACACTTTACAGGAATATAGCAGAGTATGTTTTCCAACTGGTTTCACACATTCATAGCATTATCTGGTTTTCAGCCTGAAAAACAACATTAAAAATCTGGAAGGAGCAAATTGGGTTTTTAGGTCATGGAAGCGCTCCAACTTAGTCATGGAAAAGTCCTTTTTCCATCATGGTCAATACCAGTGGACTGTCAGAGAGAAACAAAGGCTAATGTTCTAATTTTCTCCCCACACAACTTTTGTTTCTTTAAGTTTCGTAGAGAAAATCTGTTTAAAGTTGAACCTGAAATGAACCTGACACCTGAAATACTGAAAGCTAATGGGTAAAGTCTGGACTGATGCTCATATTCAGCTATTTCTTCATATGTTCTTAACTGGTAAGAGCACCACAGAAGAAGAGACAGACAAGTCCATCATGCTGAGATAGTTACAGGATGACAGGTTCAAACTGTCCAATAAACAAGCAGCTTGTGACTCCATGTCGCCCTCACAGTTCACACCTGGTATTACAATATTAAATTGTTGTAAAAGTATAAATAACACCGGTTATATCTGTCTTTCACCAAAGCGTGTGTGTGTGTGTGTGTGTGTGTGTGTGTGTGTGTGTGTGTGTGTGTGTGTCTGTGTGTAGATAAGCAATATCATCCAGGGTTCGAGTTATGTGGGAGCCAGTGGTAGCTGAACTCCCATAAAATCATACATCTGTGGGGGTCGCTAATACATTACCAACAACCATTATTTTAATCACAAATAATGCATTTTTGAATGTAATGAGTATTATTTACGTTAACGAGATAAATAGGCTAAAAGAAACATGTTTTCCAAAAGAACTACGCACCATATTCTCTCGTGAATGTCAGTATGGCTGCACTTCACCACCAAGCCACATGCCACATGATAAAGAAAGTGAGCTGCTGTGTGTGTGTGTGTGTGTGTGTGAAAGTCTTGGACCATGTAATGAGCAGTGAAGTCTCTCTCTCTCTCTCTCTCTCCCTCTCCCTCACAGAAAGCGCACCCGTTAGGCTATTATTACCTCCGCCAAGGAAGTAATGTTTTCATTGCCGTTTGTTTGTCTGTTTGTTTGTCTGTCAGCAGGATTATGGAAAAAACGACTGGCCCGATTTTCATGAATCTCGGTGGAAGGGTGTAGCATGGGCCAAGGAAGAACCCATTACATTTTGGAGCGGATCCAGATCCGACTCACAAACAAGCAATGACAGCACAAACCTTGGCGGAGGTCTGCGCTCTCCGAGTGCCCTTCTAGTTTATTTATTTATTTATCTCCGTCCCTAACGTTAGTTATTTTAGAGACTCCCACAAAGCTCAGATTATAACTCGAACCCTGATATCGTCGCAGATGAAGTGAACCTTTACATCATAGTAAAACTCTTCCGCTGTTTTGTGCCAGTTCAAATTTACAAAGACAGATTTGCAAAGTGTGCTAATAAAAATTCTCCCTAATTGGTTGTGATAAGATCCAGCAGTCTGCAGTCAGACTGTCTGTCTGTCAGACTCACAGATGGCAGCGGCCATATGCTCCCAGCAACAGAGTTGCTTGCTAAACACTTTCCTGCCGTCACACAGCCTGCCGGCTAATTGTCTTCATCAGATGTCGACTTTTCCCGAGCGCTCTTTGATCAAAATTCAAATAAGGGGAGCTTTCATGCGGCGACCTCTGACCTCTAACCTGCCCGCTTTGATCGAGCGCAGCCTGATGGGAGAGCCCCCCCGCCCCCCCCCGCCCCCACCCCCCTTTCATCTGGCCCACTCTGCTCCAGTTACTGTGTGGAATGAATACAGAAAGCCAAAGTTTCTACACTGAAAGTTGACCAGAAGATCAGCAGAACCTTCAGCTGTGACTTCTTTAAAATCTTTGTCCTGCAAGTGAAATAAAACACAGATCAGACTTGCTTGTCTTGTCCTCCGCAGTGAAGACGGCGCTGTGTGAGGAGATCTCATCTCCCTCTTCACACTGCTGACCCCTTTCAGTTTTCATAGTTGTTCTGACAGCGTTGTTTTTCTCACCCGTTTCATCTGGCCGACTCAGCGTAGTTGCCATGCTGGCTTATTATAAACCGGTATTTGTTTTTCAGAAAGTTGCTTGAAAATATTGGCAGTCATAGGTTGCAGTTTTTTGGGCTTGTTTTCAAAATGTTCCTCCTTTTTTTTTTTTAAGTTTGTTTGTGTTCGGCCGCCTAAGTCCACATATTTTCAAGTCCATTTTTTTTCCTGTTTGTTTTTGTTTTTTTTACTTGAACTTTTATCGGTTTCTCCAACAAATAAAAAAAGGAAACAGCATATTTCACTTACATACCAACACAGATACCTGTACAAGGTGAAAGAAAATATAAGAAACAATAGAAAAAAAGTAAAAATTAAAATAACATAAAATAAAAATTAATAATGAAATAAAAAAATTGAGGGATTATGTGTAGCTTAGTGAGATGAGGGTCTAGAGGATAAATTAAACAAAATAAAGCATAGCTCAAGCCATCTATCCAACAGAGTAGTAAACAAAGGAAACATGGACCGTTTATGTTACTTCGGGAGAATGTCTCAAGATTCTGGGAAAGGAAGATATTTGACGAACGATGTCCATTATGATCTTCCATAATTGCTGTTCCTCATTATAAACTTCAGAAAGATCGTCTCTAGGAATGTTTGAAGCCACAGTCCCTCTTTCAGCTGATCCGCGTCCTTCCAGTTCGTTGCTATCAGTTTTTTTAGCTGTCATGCATCCGGTTGTTAAAATTTGTTGCGTTTGGACCAGGTTCCAACAGTGTAATTCAAAAGGCACTTTACTGGATCACAATGAAGAGTACAGCCAATGATCTTTCCCAGAGATTTATGTTTTTCTCTGATTTTCTGTGTAGGAGAGACACTCAGGCCGCCGAGCCTCATGGGATAGCGAGCTGTGATCACAGCTGACCGGTAAACGACCTCTGACCTCTGTGACGGACAGCGGAGCCTCGTCCTGGCGAGCCGAACGAACAGGAAGTCAGCCGCCGTCGGGCTAATTGTATGTAACAGAGCTGGTGCCTGACAGAACGAACAGGGAAGGAGGAGGAGTGGATCAGACCGGAGCGGACCAGACCGGGGCAGATCAGACCGGATCAGACCGGAGCGGACCAGACCGGGGCGGATCAGACCGGGGTGGCCTGCTGGACGCCTTCATGAACTGACTCCTTCTGTGCTGGAAATGCAGTTATTTCTTTCTTTTTTTTTTTTTTTTTTTTTAACCAAATTTTTATTAATTTTCAACAAAAAACTGCAGACATACAATCAGTTAAAAAGGTAAACATAACATAGCAGAAATATGATGTGCAAAAGAAGTTGACATTTTATACTAAGTACAGCTTAGAAATAAATAAATAAATAAATAAAAATAACAAATTTAAAATAGTAATAGACTAGACAGAAATTAAAATAAATAAATTATGCAATTCTAATAATAATAATAATATTGGCAAAATAAAAATGTATATATAAAGATGTACATGTGTAAATACATACAAACATAAACTACATACACACACACACAGACACACACAGACACACCAACACACATACCTTCGCCACCCAGGTATATACGTATATAGAAATAAATTAAGTCAAAATTTAAAAATGATAAGCCATACTCTCGGTATTGAAATCAGCTGCTAGCACCATATCTCTTAATTCACCCACTGAAAAATGTCTGCATATACAAGAGTAACAAAAAAAACATCAAATGCAGTTATTTCTTTCTAACGGATGCTAATTGCTGTTTTTATGGAAACACGGTTCTGTTTTATTTTCTGATATTTTTTCTTTCCAGGCTCACTATCAGTCCTGCGTCTGATTCAGTGTTGTGATTCATCGTAACACATTTCAGTCTAGTGAGTTTCTGCTTTCTCCAATTTAACTACTGGTTGTTCAAATTTGCATATTCTGGGTGTGTGGGTGGGTGATCTGGAATATCGGGCCCCCAGTACAGGATTTGTTTGATTAAACAGTGGCAGCCATTGCAGACTCCCTTCATGTACTTTTCAAAACAAGGTTACAAAGTGCTTTACAAGGAAATGTAAAACCTGTATCCTGCATTGTGATGGAGCAGTGGTTCAGTTTGGGACACTGTCCATGTAAATATATGACCTTCAGCTGTAAAACTACTGTATAAAGATATTTCTCATGGTTAAAGATGAATGGAAATCAGAATATTAAACAGGTTGTTGACACGCCTGCTCCACATTTCACGCCTCATTTTTTGCTCACACTCCTTTACTGTTACTGTGGCCAGGAGAGGATTTTTTAAAGGTGCATTTGGGGTTTCTTAAAATTAAGAGCACATATCCCATAAACCCTGCTGCTTCCTGTCCAGAAAGGAAGTTGCTGCTTGACAGCAAAGCTCCAATGAAATCAATGGGAATGGTCTGTGCTCTGGGTTGCCAGGTTAGGATGAATAGTCTTAAATTGTAATGCCTTGAGTTGCCAGATTGAGGTTGCCTAAAATACCCTGTACATCTGCACACTCTGTCTGTCTGTCTGTCTGCCTGTCTGTCTGTCTGTCTGTCTGTCTGTCTGCCTGTCTGTCTGTCTGTCTGTCTGCCTGTCTGTCTGTCTGTCTGTCTGTCTGTCTTCCTGCCTGTCTTCCTGCCTGTCTCTCTGTCTGTCTGTCTTCCTGCCTGTCTTCCTGCCTGTCTCTCTGTCTGTCTGTCCGTCTGTCTGTCTCTGTCTCTTTATCTGAAAATGGAAAAAGACTTCAGAGTTTAACTCTGACAGCAGTGACATCATCTATAGTTATACCATGGTATGGGTGAATACTCGATTCTGATTGGCTGCAGGGTGTCCATTAATTCCTGATAATGTACACCTACTAAGTAGTTCCAGTGAAACTGTCTGTTCGCTGTTCTAAATTAATGCGCTGGCTACGTAGCATCAGCCTGTATCTAAAATGAGTAACCATAGCAACAGCCTCATCCTCTGAACACCACAGGATGGCGACTGTAACACACAAGCTGCAGGAAGTACACTGCCCCTCTGACCTGACTGATACTTTGCATCACATACGGTAAGCGATCATCTCACATCCCATTCGCTATTCAACTCACTACTTCAGGCTCCGGCCGGCAGTACACATGGCCTATCTCTTTTGTTTGTGAAAATCTTGATATTGATTTGGGGACAGTGACATGGCTGGATAGCTAGCTAGTCTTGTTGTTAAACATACTGTCAAATTATATTTACTGTTATGTTATTGACTTTGAATGTTGCTAGCATAACGTTAGCTTTCTGGCTCATAGCTGAGCCAAAGGGTTCTATGAGCTGAGCGGACTAGAAATATCTCCCACTGCCAAGTCGTATCTAAGGTTCGTCCTATTTACTGGAGGAGTGAACAACGTTTCCATTGCATAAGAACCTTATGGGATGGTAATGATTGTTCCAGGTATTAGTCAAACCCTCAGGTGTTACCAGGGAAACTGAGTTATGGCTTGTGGAAAAACTGTAGATTTTGATTACAAAACGCATGAAAATATAAATTAATGGTCTTAATTTTTTTTTCTTTGGCAAGTGACCATGATATAAGCGGGATAATGCCCTTCGAGGTGTCCATAATCAGGAATTAATGGACTCCGCGGAAGCAACCGTTCGGTTCAGGCCTCCCCGTCGTCCATTAATTCCTGATAATAGATAGATAGATAGATATAAACTTTATTAATCCCTTGGGAGGGTTCCCTCAGGGAAATTGTGGGCACCTCGTTGGGCATTATCCCTTACGTAAAATATACCCACAAAAAGTCACATGTGAATTCAAAGCTTTTTGGACACATGTTTATATGTGAACATTTCCCATGTGAAAATAACATTTTCACATCTGAAGTGAAAACTGATGTCAGAATACAATGTGGAAAAAATTGTTCACCTATGAAAACCATCATGTGTCCAAAAAGCACATGTGCTGTGAATTCACATGTGGGTTTTCACTTGTGACTAGCAGGGTCCAGCCACTTATCAGATAACCTCTGCACCACAGATCAGTATTTCTATTGAGCAACAAGTGTGCTGTATTTCCAAAATGCTGTATATCTTCTTTTTTTTTTTTTTTTTTAAAGAC